>NW_027305639.1:0-138000 GCF_039555335.1 Amphiura filiformis
TGCGTGACAGCCAGCGCGGCAAATATCAAAAAAAGAGTATGTATACCAAAACGAGGTGTACACCCCGATTGGGGTGTAATGCATGGGCTTGCAAACGGGCACTTTACACCATGGAGCTATTATCCGTGGAGGTTTAATAGCTTATACGCAGTGGCGTAGCCAGTGGGGTGGGGGATGCCCCCGCTTGAAATTGGGGGTCAACAATAGACAATTTTGTGTGTATGTCTAGGCCTACATGTAAGAAACAAAGAACATAGTGTCGCTCAAATACCGGTACTTCAAATTTTGGACATGACTCTTCCTTTTTGACTGTTTACGTTAGGACATTGAAGATATTGATATAAGGTAAAAACACTGTGAATGGGGGTTTAGACTGCCATATCTGAGTTTACGTCTCTTATCTGGGGTTAAGGCGCCTTATCTTAAGGGTTTAGATGCCTAGTCTGAGGTTTACGACCCTTAGGCCTATCTGGGGTTAACGACCCTTATCTAGAGTTAAGGGACCTTATGTGGGGTTTAGATGCCTTATCTGGGGTTTATGTTCCTCATTTAGGGCCAAGACGCCCTATTTGGGGTTTGGACTGCTTTATCGGGGGTCTACGTCCCTTATCTGGGGTTACGGCGCATTATCTGGGGTTTAGATGCCTTATCTGGGTTTAGACTGCGATATGCTAAGGTTAAGGCATCTTAGCCACAGGTAAGGAACGTAAACCCAGGATAAGGCCGTCTAAACCACAGATAAGGCGCCTTATCCCTAGATAAGGGATGTAAACCCAAGATAAGGCAGTTTAATCCCCATATAAGGGACATGAACCCCAGATAAGGCGAATGACACACTTATGCTTCTGCTCTCATTCAAAAATCACATTTACGCTCTAGGGTTCATACCACTAAATCCGCCTGTGAAGCGGTTTCCGGTAAAAGTTTATCACGACTATAGTCCCAACTTTGCATAAAAATTGAAGAAAATCGGTACAATATTAACAATTTTAGTGTTAAAATCGTGTTTTACTAGATTTTGTGAATGTGATCTCTGCAAATTTGAAAAGAAAATGCAAAAATTTGAGTGATGTTTACGATTATGGGCGCATGAACACACGAGGTCAAAACGCGGTTAGCAGTCGCATGTAAACACGGGAAAATCTGGCCTTTTTATATAACGCTAATTTTCTCAAAAAGTAGACGGAAAATGTTGTGTCATTTTCAGATATGTTATGCAGAATTTTATTCTGATTAAGATGATATCAAATATATATTTTAAAGTAAGAGGTAACTCGACTTATGGCCTAAAACGCAACCCCTATTTTGCACGTAAAGTCTATGGAAAGCTATTTTGTGTTATGTACCCTCTACCAAATGGGGGCCATCTTGGATTTCTGGACAAAAATTATGTTATAACGTCAAATTAATGTCAGATTCGGATTTCTTGGGGTCGACTTACCGGAAAAATTGTCTTTGTACACTATTTTATGTACTCTGGTTCAAAACTTATTTTTTCAAGATGGCGCCGGCGGCCACCATCTTGGATTTCTGGGTAAAAATGAAGTCGTAATGTCAAAGTAATGTCAAATTTGAAATCCTTGTGGTCGACGTATCCAAAAAAGTGTCTTTGTACACGATTTTAGGTCCTCTGGTTCAAAACCCGGGTTCAAAACTAAATTTTTCAAGATGGTGCTGGCCACCATCTTGGATTTCTGGGTGAAAATGATGCCGTAATGTCAAACTAATGTCAGAATCGGAATCCTTGTACTCGACATATCCGAAAAAGTGTCTTTGTGCATGATTATAGGTGCTCTGGTTCAAAACTTAAATTTTCAAAATGGTGGCGGCGGCCATTTTGGATTTTGTCCTCTAGCGAAAAATGCCGGGATTTTCGCGAGGGACATGGGGCTATTTTTTCTAAATGGTCCATAGAAGTCGAATCAATCGTCAAACCTTACTAGCCAGAGAGTGGTTTTTGACTTAACTACTATGTTAATAAATAATATTAATATAAGCTATTACCGGGCGATAATGAACCCCTCAAAACTTTCGGAATAGAGATCACGGTGACTCATTTCGGAATAAAGAACCGTCCTATTTAATTTTCGGATGCGGAATGGAGAACTTTTTTCATATTCGGAATAAGTAGAGAACCTTTTTTCATATTCGGAGTAGAGAACACGGTGACTTGTTTCGGAATAAAGAACCTTTATTCCTTTTTGAATAGAGAAACCATATTTGAATATTCGGAATAGAGAACCTTTTTCATATTCGGAATAGAACCTTTCTATTGAAGCGATTCATCAGGAATACAATATTCAGATTTCAAAGTTTTTTCTTAGCAAAATTCCAATAAAAAACTCACGTTTTCCAGTCCATCTGGATTAGGAAAAAATCACAGCCAAGTATGAAAGAGAACCTAATGAACGGCGACGAGGGGGCCTACCAACTGAGTCACGTTTATGACCAATTGATCCAGAGGGCGTCATCATCTTCCGATGACGTCATACCATCCACCAAAGGATCGATTGGCAACTGGCATATATACTATTGATAAAGGCAACAGAATGGATTGCCGAAACTGTCTGGAAAACGTGAGCTTTTTATTGGAATTTTGCTAAGAAAAAACTTTGAAAAGAGAACCTTTCTGTTTTCGAAAAGAGAGCCTGCATGTGTTTTGGAATAGAGAACCGTTTTTTTTGCGGAATAGCGAACCTTTAATTACATTCGGAATAGCGAATGGTAAAATTACACGTTCGGAAAACCGAACCTTCGGAATAGCGAACCTTCGGAAGCGGACCTTCGGATGTACCCCTCTCCGACCATCATGCCACTCGCGGGCGCACACCACTAAATAATCGCCCCATTATTTGAAATAGGCTACATGTAAAAACACCAGTTTTCTTTGGTCATTTTGAGTCCTTTTGGGCTCGTTTTAAAAATTTTATGATGACCAGACGATCGCAAATCGATGAAAGTTTAACATATTTTTCAATGTATGGGGGGGTCTTTCCACCTCGTTTCCCCGCTACGAGGCCGCGAATAGAGCCTTCACTGTTTTTGTCATGCTCTCAAGACTGCAAACCCGATTCTGCCATTTTTAAATTCCCGGACCTATTTTCTCAATAATTTTAAAAATACGACTTTTTTGGCGACTCAAATTTATGTATAGGCTTTACACTTTTATTTATGCTATAATTCGCCACTCTTTCTGATTAATTAGTCCAAAGACCAGCCCAAAATAGGCTCTACTTGTAGTACCTCAAGAAGTTTCTGTATTTTACCGGAACTCATTAGGGTTACACAAATGGCGCATTGATTTAGTGGTGTGCCCCCTCGCCGCCTGAGTCCCAGGCAAAGAGGAAAGAGTCTTTCAGGGTTTTTGACCAAAAATGAGCATTTTTTACATTTTTTTCAGAAAAAATGAAAATCGATATTTATGAGCATGGATGTGTGCTTGATTAATTTTTGAGATCACACCACTAAATCAGGTCCAACCCTATCTGACTGAAGAAATAACAACCAGTGTTTTTATTCGCTGACCATACCAGGTGCATTTTAATGGAAAAAAAGTTTGAAATGAAGGCTGATGTGCCCATTTTTGGTGATAGTTGTGCTCTTTGGATGTTTTTCTTATCATCCAAGCATAAAATAATAAAAAATATTACAATTCTGACATTTTAGGAAGATTTGTTAGTTCCATGCACCAAATGACGTCACAGCATAGAGGCGCTGAGATGTAGGCTTTGGTATGGTTTACATCATGTTCAATGCACCACTGCGAAAAATCGAGCCACTCAACTACCAAAATAATGGTGGTTTTAGGGTAGAATATATCACAATCTTTTAGAAAGTTTTTGTTTTCAATGCCCTAGCACGTTCTAACCACGAGAAAATTTCGATTTCTTAGGTACCTCTTAACACATAAAAGAATAGGAACTTGATTTAGTGATGTGACCCCTTAATTAAGACCGAGTCGGTTAGGCCTGTCAGTTGCAGTAAAGTCTGATTTCAATTTTGTGGGTTTTTTTTCAGTTGTGTGACCATCATGGTATCATGGATGGAGTAAAAGAAGGCACCCTTCAAGCATTTTTGACTATGTACAAGCAAGATTAATCATGAAAACAGCAAACAAGAAAAGCCTTTAAAAAAGGATGCTCGGTTTCATTAGAAATTTTAACTACATGGCATTGCCTACTTGACAATAGATCTGGATATATAAACATTTGTCTCAACTTTTACATGTGTCCTGTGACTAAATTGAAAACATCTGAAAGGTTGAGAAGCAAAAACTTAGGCCCTGCCTGATTATCATATCTTAATGTTGCTATCTTCAGTAGATAGCGCATGCTTAGCAATGTACATACTGCATTAATTTGACTCAGAATTATATTTAAACTTGAATTATTTCACTTTTAATTGGTCAAGATATGCTAAAAAAGACTGAATATCATGTAAACTGGTCTTTTTAAACAATTTTTGCTCCCTTAAGAGATCACACCACTAAATCAGGTCCAACCCTATCTGACTGAAGAAATAACAACCAGTGTTTTTATTCGCTGACCATACCAGGTGCATTTTAATGGAAAAAAAGTTTGAAATGAAGGCTGATGTGCCCATTTTTGGTGATAGTTGTGCTCTTTGGATGTTTTTCTTATCATCCAAGCATAAAATAATAAAAAATATTACAATTCTGACATTTTAGGAAGATTTGTTAGTTCCATGCACCAAATGACGTCACAGCATAGAGGCGCTGAGATGTAGGCTTTGGTATGGTTTACATCATGTTCAATGCACCACTGCGAAAAATCGAGCCACTCAACTACCAAAATAATGGTGGTTTTAGGGTAGAATATATCACAATCTTTTAGAAAGTTTTTGTTTTCAATGCCCTAGCACGTTCTAACCACGAGAAAATGTCGATTTCTTAGGTACCTCTTAACACATAAAAGAATAGGAACTTGATTTAGTGATGTGACCCCTTAATTAAGACCGAGTTCGGTTAGGCCTGTCAGTTGCAGTAAAGTCTGATTTCAATTTTGTGGGTTTTTTTTTCAGTTGTGTGACCATCATGGTATCATGGATGGAGTAAAAGAAGGCACCCTTCAAGCATTTTTGACTATTTACAAGCAAGATTAATCAAGAAAACAGCAAACAAGAAAAGCCTTTAAAAAGGGATGCTGGGTTTCATTAGTAATTTCAACTACATGGCATTGCCTAGTTGACAATAGATCTGGATATATAAACATTTGTCTCAACTTTTACATGTGTCCTGTGACTAAATTAAAAACATCTGAAAGGTTGAGAAGCAAAAACTTAGGCCCTGCCTGATTATCATATCTTAATGTTGCTATCTTCAGTAGATAGCGCATGATTAGCAATGCACATACTGGATTAATTTGACTCAGAATTATATTTAAACTTGAATTATTTCACTTTTAATTGGTCAAGACATGCTAAGAAAGACTGAATATCATGTAAACTGAACTTTTTAAACAATTTTTGCTCCCTTAAGAGATCACACCACTACATCAGGTCTAACCCTATCTGACTGAAGAAATAACAACCAGTGTTTTTATTCGCTGACCATACCAGGTGCATTTTAATGGGAAAAAAAGTTTGAAATGAAGGCTCATGTGCCCATTTTTTAGTGATAGTTGTGCTCTTTGGATGTTTTTCTTATCGTCCAAGCATAAAATAATAAAAAATATTACAATTCTGACATTTTAGGAAGATTTGTTAGTTCCATGCACCAAATGACGTCACAGCATAGAGGCGCTGAGATGTAGGCTTTGGTATGGTTTACATCATGTTCAATGCACCTCTGCGAAAAATCGAGCCACTCAACTACCAAAATAATGGTGGTTTTATGGTAGAATATATCACAATCTTTTAGAAAATTTTTGTTTTCAATGCCCTAGCACGTTCTAACCGCCAGAAAATGACGAGTTCTTAGGTACCTCTTAACACATAAAAGAATAGGAACTTCATTTAGTGGTGTGACCCCTTTTGAAGGGGTCAAAAATGTTACAAAAAATAACAACTTGCCCATAGGCCTATATACAGCGAAGATCAATTTTTTTCTTCATGGGGTGTAATAGGCCTACTCTGACCAAAGTTGTCCCAAATGCGGGGTAACTTTGGTCAGGCTATTTTTAACCCCTAGGGCACCCTTAGGCCTTACAAAATTATTTTAAAATCTTTTTCAACTTCAAGGTGTAGAAGGGAACCCTAATGTCATAAAAAGATATAATTAGAAATAGGCCTATAACTGGTTTTGTTTGGAAGCAGTGGTTTAAAAAGTGCCCACAGTTACCCCCATTTTAATGTAAATACAAGGTAAAACCGTTTGGGGTTCCATAATGAGCCCCACAAAACCTGAGACGAATATACCTATTAGGCCTATTCGTCTCAGCACAAAACTAACCGAGTTTTATGGAAAATGCCATACGGCCGGGCGGTTTCACAAGTGCCGGCTCTATCATGCCACTCGCCGCCTGGTCCCTATAATCAGGATTCTGATTCTGTTAAAGCATGTGAAGGCAGCTGTGTAGGCCTACTCTAGACATTGTTTCTTTCGCAAAAGTGAGTTTTTTTGATATGTTTGTACTTTGTTATGTTTTTTATAAATACAAGGAATGAAAATCCAGATTTTTAAACTCCAACTGCAATATTTTAAGGATTTTATTTCACTATTTCACTCGTTTTTGAAATTGAAAAGGAAAGAAAATCTTTGTTGTACCAGCAGGGTACACGCGCGCAACAACGCGCATCGCGTTGCGTATCGCGCAATTTGTTAACGCACAAATACGCTACGCATACGCGACGCTTATCTGCATGCGCGGCAGTGGCGGCGCCAGGAATTTTTTTTCGGGGGGCATTAGGGGCCCAGACAAACAAGAACCTAGACATAACTTTGGTTTGCGTAGTGAAGTCAACACTGCTTAGCAACGATTTTGACAAGGACGCAACCCGGACGCAAACAAGCAGACATGTTCGCGTCTACAGAACACGTTGCATTTGTCGCGGGCGATAACGGCGCAGCAATCACGCAAACGATCGCGTTTTTCGTTCCAGACATGAACGCTTATTTCTCCGCGTCCGACCACCCGACCAAAATCACCTGGATACGTGGCTTCACCTACTGCCACGGTTAGGGATGGGCAGTTACAGGTCTAGGTGGTATGTCTATGATTAGGGGGCAAAGTGAATTTCAGGGGGCAAAATCAACAAAGTTTGCGCAAAATTACCGTAAAAAGTGGAAATTTTCGTAATTTTGGTTTTTTTCTGGGGGCAACAGGGGGGGCAAGAGTTCTGACTGGGGGCATTTGCCCCCCATGCCCCCTCCCCGCGGCGCATCTTGTGGAAACACCACGGAAGCACAAAAACCTAGTGGTCAAATGGCTCCGTTTTAGCTGATAAAATGTGGGGTTTTTCAAGTTCTTTCCCCCGATTTAAATATCATCAAGTTATGAATGGATTTCGCTCATACTTCTCAAGGGGCCGTGGATTTACTCGATGTTTATCTAATGTAAGGTAGAAAAATAAAAACTGCCGCATTCTCCTGCGAGATTCGATGAAAGTGCAAAATGTGACCACTTTAAACTTCAACGGCCATTATTTCAATGTTCATTTTCTCGGTAAAATGACGATTTAGGTACACGATAACTCAATAAATACAGCATCTATAGGTAAGCAAATATGATTATCGTAAAAAGCATGATCAATTTGATGCCTTATATGGTCAATATCCTTCTGTGTCAATATCTCAAAAAATAAGGCCACTTTCCAAAAAAAATAAAAAACCGTTTTTGGAATGGAGCCTCAAGATTGAGCTAAAAACAAAATAAAATATTTTGGAAAGAGTGTTTTTTTGTTATGATGTACCTAACAAATATTGCCAAAAACTCACTTTTTTGTGATTTTTCTTCATAATTGTTGTTTTTACCCCAAATCTGTATTTATATTAAGATTTATTGATGTCTTGCCTTCATAAAAATGTATACTTTTATATGTCTTGCGCGAATAATTACAAAGTTATTGCACTTTTACTAGGCCTACATGTATGTCTGAGAGTACACAGCCTCCTTAAAGATTCTGATTCATAGCGCCCTCTCATTTGCAAAACAGGACGTATAGGGATTTGGCATTCCGTTTGTAGTAGTGGCCGCACTCAAGATCAACTAATTTGAGGATAGAAACTAGACATGGATATGTATGCTAGACGACCGGCGTTACAAGCTTCAGCATTTGTCAGATTGTAAACACAGCACGTACACGTCTGATGTAAAGCATCAAAACTGTAAATTCAAGAGATCGAAAAAAGCAGTTCGAAGACGTTAAAGGTGAGATTGGCATTGCTTCGTTTTCTCAGCATGATCAATATGAGATAGGAATTCGGCACCCACTCATGCACTCACCCTGGCTAGTGCAATATGTCTTCTTGTACATGCCAAATTACATCCCAATTTACAAACCTTAAATGGTATAGACATGTTGTATGAGGGGCAAACCTTAGAAAAAATATTTAATTCGTGTACATCGTGGAACGTACTCTTTGCGTGGCTGGTGCATAGCCGTAGAAAGCTTAAGCAGTTGTACGCAGATAATTTTGCATATATATATAATCAAATTAAGTAATTCTTGGCCAAACTGTAACACTGTGTGTCACTGTGAACGCTAGTGGCTCCGCGATAAACACACGCGAATATAGCGCGCATGCGCGGTACACTACATGGACACAACGCGCATGTTCCAGTTTGGCCATGAATTACTTAATTTGATTATAGTTAGTTTAGTTTAGTTTTTATTCGGATATCACTTTTGCATCAGTGACAGTGGCACTCATCAATAGACAAGCATGCAAATAGGCCTACGTACCCGGTACGTGCCCCGACCATGGCGATATACATGACGAGTAGGCCTATAAACCATTGTACATCGTTCAGTCATAACTTTTGCAAACGCCGGTGACTTTTACGATACTCTGTTTGTCTTGGCATCTAAATTAATTCACAGTCATAGGCCTAGGCCTACTCTATATTCGTATTTATTAAAGTAGGCCCACAGAGGCAAATTTAAGGAGATATATCATACTTCCAAGTTTTCTAAGTTAACGTCAACACCGTCATGATATAGGCCTAAGCTTAAGCTTACATCCAAGTTCGCATGGACGGTACTGCGAGTCTGCGACTCGATGTTTCAGACTTGTGAGAAAAAGAAAGTAATAAATTATGAGAAGAGGTCACAAATATGATCAAATATAATCAAATCTGTATTTATATTAAGATTTATTGATGTCTTGCCTTTATAAAAATGTATACTTTTATATGTCTTGCGAATAATTACAAAGTTATTGCACTTTTACTACATGCATGTCTGAGAGTACACAGCCTCCTTAAATATCATGTTTAAAATGAGATGAAAATCATAAAATAGTGGTCAGATTTTTTTTTATTTTTTTATTTTTTAAGGCCTATATTATATTGCAAAACATGAAAAGTGCCGAATAATAATAATTTATTTTGAAAGCTTAAAATGACAACAATTACCGTACTTTTGGAAGGAATCTGGTTTATAATAGTGGTATCATTTCATAAGTTGAATTTTAAGTATTTGGATGAAAATCAGTCAGTAGGCCTAATAGCGACATACTGATGCATGGTGCTCAATCAGTTCAGCCAAGATTGCAGGATTCGTGTATGACTATGACTGCAGAATTTTGATCCCTTTTGATACCAATCCAAAAACGTATTTTTGGTCAATTCTGCACCATATACCCATCTTACCTTTTATTCATTTGATGTTTTCATAATAAAATAAAATCAAGATCACTTATTGTGACAAAAATCTGTAATTCTGATGTTTTTGACGATAATAAAGGCATTTTGGATATGGTTACAGGTCAGATCGATCCTCATACTCATAGATAATTGTATCCAGCATGAAAATTAGCTTGAGAAATCTGTATTTTTATCCATAAAATACAAGATAGAAAATTCAAATAATCTCAGCATGAAATGACAAAATTTTTGGCAGGGGTCTGAGAAAAAAAGTGTGCAGCGCCCTTCGGTCATGTTGTGAGTACGACCCTTTGTTGTGTATATCACCGTCCATACGCTGTGTACGTACTGTGTGTTATGAACATCGTGTATGCGTTTGACTAATAATTCTATCGTAATAATAAAGCACCGGTTCCGGCGTTTTATTCAAAATCTCAGATTTTGACAAAACTACAGCACCTAGAGTCTTGATTTTTGCAGGGTATATTGGTTTAATAAAGTACAATGTAATCGTGTAAAAAAAAGGAATTAAAAAAATTCAGTGAGGGCGTCTTCCTCAGCAAATGTTATAATATGGCTTTAATTGCAGTGACATTGTTGCACTGTAACCTACTGGAAAATATTGATTTACATTAATACCTCAATAAAGTTAAAATAAAATTCATTTTAAATGGAAATGCTATGAGGTACATTAGTTGTGGCTGGTATTGCGGCAGACTGTAATTGATATCTGTAGCTCAACTCACTCACTGCAACTCAGTCTAATGCAATATCAGGGGTGGATTTAGAGGGGGCGCACCGGGCGTGCGCCCCTCTAATTTTTGCAGAGCGGCGCCTGACTTTGTGTATTTTTGCAGAGCGGCGTTTGGCGCCGACGCGGCAGCTCGGCGCCACCCTCTATTGAAAATTCCTAGCCGCCCCTGAATATGCGATATGAATGGACCATATTTATTACCAGTGGCGGCATCAGACTTTTTGGGGGAGCCAAAGCAAGGTATAATTAGACCCTCCCTCAGGTCCATGGAGAACGACTGGTAATGTAGATTATACAACATTAAATAAACCCGATGTATACATGGACCCTTCCAATGTGTAGGCAAGTTGCCTTCCAGCTCCCAGCATTTTGTGGGAGTTCAATTTTACCGATCCTGTGTCAGACGAGTTTTCTATATATCACGTCCGTGGTCTCACTGTCTTGCCGTTTGTGCGGGCGTTTGTGTAAGCGATGTAGATCTCAGCAAGCAAGGCGATATTTGAAATAGGTGTTCATTGATAGTCTATTGATCATAACCAACGCGCGCGCAAAATGACAATAGGACTGGGTCATGCATGTTATATGCCTACCATATTTGAATTGACAATGAGGCGGGGCTATCATAATTGACGCCACAATCATGTTACATAGCTTGATAATTATTTGGAAGTCAGTTTACTATCAAAGCGGAACAGTCTGGGTTTAGGAGAGCTATTATAAAAAATAAACAAGTTGGTCTGTAGATTAATTGAGTTTTCGTCAACACACAGTGCTCTAGGAGCACTATAACTTTGTTGTCATTTATAATTAGGGCTTAGTGGTGTGTTGTTTTAATCTTTGGAGTGAAGGAGAAGGTGGTTTTAGCTCTAATTATTTACCCACAGATGGAACCCAGACTGTGGGACAGTCTAGGTATAATTAGCCAGAGGAGTGTCTTTAGGGTGTCCAAAATGGTCAAAAATACCTTATTCTACAAAATCAGGGTGTCCACTTCCTATTCACTCTATTAGCCTACCATACTACCGTATCTTATTTCCTGTAATTGATATTTGATACTGTTTTTGCTGGATTCCTACTATTTATTAGAACCAGGCCAGAACTGACGGAACCCCTGGCTTAACGTTACAGCTTTAGTGACAGTCAGCTTTAGTGGAGACTGGACAGAGATATAGTAGACCGGACGTACAGTGCTAGTGGCTCTACATGTACATGATAAGGCTGTAAGTATATTGAAGGCAACCTTGAAGCCATGGAGGCACTTGTATTTCAAGTTGTATATCAGCCGCATATAACAAAAAACAAGTAAAAAGGATCTCGCTTAGGGTATCGAAAACAGCAAGTGTTGCTCAACAAAGGGTAGCTAAACCCCGCATCAAGATGGCAACAAAAATCAGTTGAAATGAAGGTAAAATTCTGGGTGAAATTGTGCTCAAAACTTCTCAAAACGTGTGCTTTTTGTTGGTTTTTCTTCAGGCCTCTTAACAGAATGCTACTGGCAGATTATGTGTGTTCATCATGAATCATAACAGTGAAAAATGGCTTTGGGTAGGAAAATAACCATGTAATAATTTACTTGCTTTGGTCCATTTTACACTACAGTATATATTCTTGCTTTGGATGCTTTCCTTGTAGTACACATGTGATACAACTTGAAATACAAGTCCTCCCCGGGCCTTTAATTGGAAGCTATGGTCAAGCATGTTTCATTTCATCCCTGCCTTAATTGCTGCATGCATATGTATGCTTGCTCCATGCAACCTACCCCACCACATTGATGGTTCATATCACATCACATCAGTTTATTGGTGTTGGTGTTATTACAATCCATCATTTGATACACAAGCCCCGCATTTGCTTTTTATGTTTGTTTGTTTGTTTTCCAACCTATCCAGTGAGTTTTAAGTTTTAAGTTCTTCGCACCTGCTAGTAATACGTATAGGGGCCAATCCCCGGTGAGGTCACTCAACTTGCAATACTGACCGCACGATCGTTACCATAATCACGGAAAAAGGGTTCATTTTTAGGGCTTGTCCACGGACAAAAATTGTCCCTGAAATTGGAAAAATAGGGGTGTTTTATTGCACAAATGTCCGCGAAATTGAAAAAAAGCCTGCCAGGGAGTGACCCCACCGGGGCCAATCCTGCTTATTTTGTGTGGTGTGTCTGGTTGTAACTCACTTCCTCACCATAATAAATGAGGTCAATCACCAGCTCCCATACCCAAACATTGAAACAGGTAATATGCCAGTATAAAAGAATATGTTGCATATGGTCATTTTCACAGTAAAGGGTGTAACTTTTGATTTTTAGGGTCAAAATTTCAAACCACTTAAATATGGTTCTGTTTACTGAAATCATGCATAGAAGCAACTTAAATTCCAGTAAAATAATGTTTCAAGGCTTAAACCTTTTGATTTATAATAAAAAATTTGACATTTCCATAACATTTTGGTTAAAATCTAAGAAAAAATTTATTTTACATAACCTCAGAAAATTATGACATGAAAGCTGGAATACATGTGAAATCCCATTCCAAAGTAAGTCAACAGATATAAGTTAAATTTTATACCATGTTTTGCTATGTTTGTAATTGCAGTTTTGAAATTTTTTAACATCAAGTGTCATTTACAATGGAAATTTCCAAACCTTAAACATATTTTTTAAGTTTTAATTGAGTTCCTAAAATAATTTGAATGTCTAACTTCATGTACAAATACTACTTGATGAAAGGAACCTCCCAGCCAAGTTTCACAGAAATTGGAGCTATTTTTTAGAAATGGCAATTCAAGCGATTTGTGTTTCGGAGGCTTCAGTTAACAACACAGGTGATCATAAAAGTAAAATAAAAAAATAGGTAAAAAATATCACAATTACCAATTTTCATGCTTTGCTTCTAAGTATTGAATTTCAGTTGTGACAAAAATTAAATTATCACAGCAAGTCATTTTTTTTTGTTTCGGAGGCTTCATGTTAACTATTGTTAAACATTGCAGAAGTAGTTTTTTTGAAAACAACAGTGTTGGGATCATCTAAGCTGTTATTTTCTTGTGTGTATTGAATCAATGATTCTATGCGGCAGATATTGTAGATTTATCACATGTTAATTTTTTCACCCATTTGTTAAGTATGGTGTTTTTTGCATGTGAAGCCTCCGAAACAGGCTTTTTGGGGTATCAGTATATTTTTCAAACATTAACCATAATGTCAAATTTTTTTTTAATTTATGACATTCTGCACATATCAAGTAATAATTACAATGCAGATATCAGTATGAAACACAGCAATTTAGATATGCATAGATGATAATTAATCTTATTGTTGTTTCGGAGGCTTCATTTGTTTCGGAGGCTTCAATTGTTAACGGAAAGTTTGTATTGGGTCCCATTTTCAAACGGTGATATATATCTTTATGATTTAAAAACACGTGACTTGAGGATCTACTTTGCTACATTTTGATAAATAGATTGGATGAGCTCTTTTATTTATATTTGCACAAGCTTGCTGAACAGTTTGTTTCGGAGGCTTCAAAAAGTTAACAGAAAAACGGCTCTTTGAAGTCAAGATTTTATAAAAATTTTAAAAGCTTGCAAATCGACTAATTTTTGTTACCCATTTCAAGTTAAGATAACAACTGTTATGAATCAAGAAGAAGTGAAGAAATAACCAAGAATTATGAACCAAAGCTACACCCACAAAGTTTGTTAACAATTGTTAACGGAAAATGAAGCCTCGAAACAACAAATATCGAAGTCCGGTTCTCAAAAATGCAGGGCTGTTCACAATTAAATCTAATGTGGCAGTGTTTACTGAACATATGACTGTACTTTCAGGATAAGAAAAATTATCCATGAACTAACTGAAGAAAACACAGGGTTTTACAAAAATGTTACTGTTTTTTATAGTTTTTCAAAATGGCAATATTAAGTACATTTAAGCCTGCTAAAACTGAACGCAGTAACTCCCAAAGCTGATTATGCTACCCAAGGTAGCTGCTAACTAGATGACTTATGTGGCCAAAAATCATGGAATTCTGTGGCTTTATTAGAACACTACGGATTAAAATGTTAAAAATCCAAAGTTACACCCTTTACCGTGAAAATGACCATATACAATTGTGTTCCTTTTTTAGATATGGAGGGCAGCAACCTGTAGGATTGGTGATGTGTGGGGATTCCAATGAAGCACTTTGTTTAACAGATCTGTGTGATATCCTTTATATACAGTATTGGATTGGGGAATGGCATGACGTGTGGTTCATTTTCTTTTTCAAACAAAGGGACTTTGGTTTTGTGAAATTTTATATCTCATCCCGTGGCTATAACTGCTCACTAATAAGACAATAAATAGCGAGTTTTGCTAGGTACATATATTAAGGTCATTGACTGATTTTCCAAAAATCTTAATTCTTTTTTTAAGTTGTTGTTGCTTTTGTTGTTGTTGTTGAACTTTTTTTTGTCATTTAATATTATATTTCCATTTACAACAAAAGTACAGAATGAGTTAATTGTAAGAACAAAACAAATCATTTAATTAGGGATGATTTTCCCAAATTGAAATGCTTGACTGAAAAACAAAATTAAAGAGGGGGATGCCATATTTTGAAATCTCACATATTTCTTTAGGAATATTAATTTTCACACCACTTACAAATTCTTAAACATGTAACACATACACAGGTCATGTCCCAGCCCAGGTGTCCCAGACTGTTATGTGTGTCATTGAAAGATTTAATGAGCAGTCTGCATTTGTAAGTTAGGTTCAAAAACCTCAGAAGACTCTCATAGGGCCTCCCTGTTATATGAACAAATGTGACAATATTAATTTCCCCAACAGTTCGATAAAACCAGCAATCGCCCTCAAGTTTTGAGTATTCTTCAAGTTAAATGAAAATTTTGTTGGCACTAAAATGAAATTGGCTGTCACCTGGCATTTTTGAAATTCTGTACAGTAACTTGAAGTAGATTGCACAGCTGATTGAGGCTATTCAATTATGCACCTACACCTTCAATAGGGACATCCCAATACCTCTAAAATATGAAGTAATTTCTCTCAAGTTTGCTCAGGGTTGCTTGATTTAAATCACATGATTTTTTTCAACAAAATCACTCATTTAACTTTTTCATTTTTTTAAACCATTTTTGATAAAGTTAACTTCTTTCTTAAATTGACTGTTTTACTTCATTCCTAATGCTTCTGCAACTTTTGGATACAATTAAAATATCTTAATGATGTTGATCTATTGCTAAAAAATTATCTTCAAGATGCAGAATTCAACAGGCTTTTTCTCATTTTGCCAAACATTTTCACATGTAAAAACATGTTTTGATTTTTTTTTGTAAATACCTGATATGTATATGATATGTCTAGCATTCCACTGGTCTCTTTTGACTTTATCATAGGGTATAGTAGTTCTTGGAATTAAACAAATAAAAAAAAATGATTTCAATAACAAATTAATCAAAAAATCAAGATTTTGTTTATTTAAAAAAAAAATCAAAAACATCAGCAACACTGAGTTGGCTACTAAATGGAACTACACCTTCAAGTAGGGATATCCTCAGTTGATACTAAGTGGGTGGACTGCAGTAATTTATCACCATTTTGCTGGTTCTCAAACTCAGTGACAACAAATCTCATGACCAGGGGAACATTTTACAGGGGTCAGGTCAAAGGTCATGCAGAGGTCAAATTTAAGAAATGCATTTTCTGTACATCTGTAATGGATACGGGACTCAAACTCTGTGACAACAAACTTAATGACCATGGGAATATGTGTGAACACTTTGCAGGGGTCAGGTCAAAGGTTATCTGGGGTCAAATCTTATCATTTCCTTTTCTGGACATCTGTAAGGGGTATTGGGGCTCAAACTCAGTGACAACAAATCTCATGACCAGGGGAACATTTTGCAGGGGTCAGGTCAAAGGTTAAATTTTAGAAATGCATTTTTGGACATCTGTAAAGGGTACGAGGCTCAAACTCGGTGACAACAAACTTAATGACCGGGGGAATATGTTGGAACACTTTGCAGGGGTCAGGTCAAAGGTTATCTGGGGTCAAATCTTATACCGTAATTTCATTGTCTGTAAGGGGTATGGGGGCTTAATTTCGGTGACAACAAACCTCGTGACCCGGGAAACATTAAGGTCAAAGGTCAGGTCAAATGGCCATTAAAGGGTTACATGCCTTGCGATTGTCTGCGCTCTGTGAGCGCAAATTATCTCTAGTTTTTATTTGTTTTCAGATGATGGACTGTACCGCTAAAGTACCGATGCCTGTATGGTGTTTTTGTGTTATATTTATTTTATGTTTTTTGTTGACAAGTATCTTTGTTTATCTTTTAGTTTGTCAAAGTTTTAGTTGTTAAGTTTTCTTTTTAATATTAAATTTGTTGTTCCTCTGTTTGTTTTTATTTTCAGTATTTGCTGACTACATTGAATGGTAAGTGTATTAATTATACTGTAATCAAAGACAAAATTAAAAAGACTAGTTTCGTCTGCAGTTCAAATGAAGATTTGGTGGGTGATATCGGAAGGTAGCCTACAACATTACACCAGAAGCAAATAATTTTCATGACCTTCAAGGTCACATTTTGAATGCTTCAAGGCCGGGGCCCCCCTGCCCCCCCCCCCCTGCGCTCGTCATGGCCGTCGGTTCATGTAAGGCCGTCGGTAGATGGAAGGTGTTGGTGAAAAAAAAATTGGGTTAACAATAAACTATTTTTTTACACAGGGTGACAGAAAAAGGGAAGAATTGTAAAAAAAAAATGATGAAAAACTATGAATTATACATAAATATGTATTTTTATGTTAGTACCGCCTAGTATCCTTTTTTTTTTTTTTTTTGCTCTTCACTTTTTCAAACCATGTAAAAAATATTTGTGTCAACAAATCACAACTTCAGGCGGCAAAAAATATTTTCGTCGGTACATTTACAAGTTGTGCCCCCTCGGTTCCAAAATCCTGGCTATATACGCCACTGATCTTAAACAAACCTGAAGCACATGTCAGAAAGGTTCAGTAATATGTTTTTAATTGTACGTATGTATATATTGTTGCACATATTAAAAATTTGTGAAATCAAATGAAAGGTGTAAAAGTCATGGTGCCTTCACATGTCACACACATTTTACTAAATAACAGATTCACAAACTTATATTTTGAGATGTCTGATCTGAAAATATATGTCTATTATTGTCTAGACTAATCTGAAGATCACACTTTTATTGTCTAAGTTTATGACTCAATGACTAAATTCATTTATTTCTTAGAATAACAATTATAAGAAATAGTATACAATATGATATACAGCCCAACCTCTCTTATCCGGACCTCTTTTATATGGATCTCTCTGTTATCCGGCTGTGAAATCTTCACAGGAAAATGTGTTTTTGATAATTTAATTTAATTCAGCAGAACGTTCATTTGGATGCCACCATTGGATTGTACATGATAAAAGGCCGTTGACCCCCATGTGTTTGTATAGCAGTATTGAAGGAACATTCAAACGAGTGCTACGGACAAACTAATCGTGATAAAATGCTCAAATTTCTTGAGCAGTTTGAACTAATGATCATCTTCATAGCTATTAACTTAAAAACAGCGAATGGACGTTAACTTTTGAAAGATCATGAAAAGCGCCCTCATGCTCAATTTTGACCCACAATGTCAATTTTTAAGAAAACGCAATGTCCAATTTTTATGCAACTTCCAAAATTAGGTATTTTGAGCTCAATTACAGACACCAGCAGCTTACGATACAGTCAACCATCGATGTCTCCTCCACAAGATCCAGGAGCTGACTGAAGATATACAGTTTACAGAACTGATAGAAAGCATGCTTAAGGATAGACTATTCTTTGTTGAGCTGGGTAGCAAGAAGAGCAGATGGCGAAGGCTCAAGAATGGTCTTCCACAGGGAAGTGTACTTGCACCACTCCTCTTCAACATCTACACAAACGACCAACCAAGAAGTGAGAACACTGTTCGATTCATCTATGCTGACGATCTGGGTATTGGAGCTCAAGATCCAGATTTCACAGTTGTGGAAGAACGCCTCTCTAAAGCTCTGGATGACCTCACACCATACTATGAAGATAACCACCTGCGAGCCAACCCATCAAAGACACAGGTGTGTGCTTTCCATTTACGCAACCGTGAAGCAAAGCGCCATCTCAAGGTCACCTGGTCTGGTACAGCGCTTGAACACTGTGAACACCCTGTCTATCTTGGAGTTACTCTGGATAGGTGTCTCTCCTATAAGAATCATGTTGAGAAGACAAAGATGAAAGTCAGTGCAAGAAACAACATCTTGAGTAAGCTCACCGGAACAAGCTGGGGTGCAAGTGCTCACACTCTGAAGGCAACAGCCTTGGCTCTATGCTACTCAACAGCAGAGTATGCATGCCCTGTATGGGAGAGATCGCCTCATGCAAAGAAGGTGGATCCAGCCCTGAATGCTAGCTGTCGCCTGATAACAGGATGTATCAGAGCAACACCAACTGAGAACCTGTACACTCTAGCAGGTATAGCGCCACCAGATGTTAGGCGTAACGTAGCAAGCATGAAAGAACGCCAGCGCCAAGCCACTGATGTAAGACATCCCCTGTTTGGGCATGTCCCCCCAGAAAGTCGTCTGAAGTCCAGAGATAGCTTCCTGAACAGTGTAACTCCACTTGAAACATCAGCCAACAGTAAAAGAGTAGCAAAATGGGAGGAGAGATCTACAAATCACCCACCAATTTTGAATATTCCTGTTGGCGAAGAACTACCACCTGGTGCAGATGCAAATTGGGTTGAATGGAAATGCCTTAATAGGTTAAGGTCTGGTGTAGGAAGATGTAAAGTCAACCTCAGCAAATGGGGATATCGAAAGAATACAGATGTAACCTGCGATTGTGGAACAGAACCACAAACAATGGATCACTTACTGTGTTGCCCTCAACTGGAGCAAACATGCACAACTGCTGACTTAGCAGTTTACAATGAGAATGCTGAAAAATGTGTGCAGCATATTGGCTGAAACACATTTAATCTTGTGCCGTGGACACGCTAAGAAGAAGAAGACAGACACCAAAATCATAGCAACATGCCAAAAAAAGACTACTTTGAAGGATTTTGTACTCGAATCCACTCCCTCAACAATGATAAGGTATGGTGACACAAGAGGGCGCTGCACACTTTTTTCTCGGACACCATGCCAAAAATTTTGTCATTTCATATTGAGATAGGGTAAAAGGAATAAATAAAAACTGTTAGAAAATCATATGACAAAAAAAGTAGTTTTCACCTCTGTATAGCCCACTGCTATTAGGAATTGATAAAGGAGAATTGAAACTCTTCCATTAAAATCAGAATGCTGTCGTGCATGTACATGGCATGTGTACATCACCATTGAATGTTGTAGGATTGTAGCATTGAATGTTTGTTTTTGACAAATAAAATTTTCACAAAACAGGTTTTGAGAGATCCATAACTTCTTAAGTAGATAAGAATTAAGATACACTGTTTCTGAGGCCAGATTCTGTTTTTCTGTGTGAAATTCACCCCAATTAGTACTTTTCAGCATAATATCTGTTTAAAAAAAATTTAAACACAAATATAATGAATCAATCAATTTAAATATAATATTGTACTATAATCATGAGTATTTAACATTAACATACAGCAAATTACAAACACTGATATAAAGCATAAAAGCAATGATAAACAACTTTGAGATGACATATTAAGTGGAGGCAATGATTTAATAGAATGATTAACAGAAATATCACACTATAATAATGAAGCAAAACATGCTTGGATCTACTTGTCATTCAGTAAGGCATGTACTCCTCTCTTAAAGAGAGAAATGTTGGTAGCCTGTCTAATCTCATAAGGTATTTGATTCCAAATTTTTGGACCATTTGAGACAACAGTACTTGTTTTGTGCAGTTGGTAATTATGCTTATTTCTAGTATTATAACTGTGAATATCCTTAAGACTCTTAAACATAGCATCAAATGATTTTGGTAACATACCTTGGGTATACTTATACATAAAAATAGACAACTCTTTCTTGTACATATCAAATATATCAAGAACATTGTATTTATCAAAAAGTGGTCTTGTATGGCTTAAATACGGACTATGAGATATTATTCTTAAAGCTCTTTTTTGTAGCTTAAATAATTTGTTCAGATATGCCTTGTTTGCCCTCTAAGTTGTTTCAGTTGGGTGAAAGATCATGTAGGGGTCATTAGAGGTCATTATGTTAAAATCTTTAAAATGCTACTAGTGCCAGGCGCTTGACCCAATTTCAACCAAACATGGCCATAAGAACCGCTGACCCAAGCTTGATATAACTTTTAAGTTGTTCACAGATAGGGGCAAAGGTCATACAGCCGATATTAGGGGTGATTTAGTGAAAATCTTAATGCTGCTACTCCTTTAAATTACATGCTATGACCACCAAACTTGGTCAGAAGAACCACTGGCCCAAGCTTAATATAAATTGTACCA
Source organism: Amphiura filiformis (assembly GCF_039555335.1). Classification (NCBI taxonomy): domain Eukaryota; kingdom Metazoa; phylum Echinodermata; class Ophiuroidea; order Amphilepidida; family Amphiuridae; genus Amphiura; species Amphiura filiformis. The sequence goes on from NW_027305639.1 coordinate 21,016, forward strand.
TATAAGCTTGAGGGTCAAATGAGGTCACACGCTAAAGTTAGTCCGATTTGGCTTAAACTTGGCGCAAATCATCCTTGATATGAGTGGAGCATGAAAAGGTCAACATAAGGTTACCTGAGGTCAAAGGTCAAATGTTACAATTTGCTTTATTAGGCTTAAACTTGGTGCAATGCATTATTGGATAGGAGGGGAACATGAAAAGGTCAACATCCGCTCACCCAAGGTCAAAGGTCAAATACTAAAATGGGCTTAAACTTGATGCAAAGAATCCTTAATGAGGTAAACATGAAAAGGTCAACCGAAGGTTACCCGAGATCAAAGGTCAAATGTTGAAATGGACCGGAATAAGCTTTAGCTTGGTGCAAATCATTCTTGTTACAAAGGGAGCATGGAAAAGTCAAAAACATCCTTCCATTTCTAGCACTTGTCCACATTAAACATCATCAACAATATCATATTATACAAAGCTGCCACCTGATATTTGTGCTTCTTGAAGCACAGTTGCTCTAGTTTTATCTGTTTCTTTAATAGGCACAACCACCCAAGTCTACCATGGATGCCGATTTATTTTACCAGTTTTTATTAGAAGAACGAGACATGCCACAAGAGTTGGTTGAAGTTATGAAACGGCAGAAGGTATGATTTTTCCCCAGTTGTTTACTCCATTTTGGCCATTTGGAGTCTTAATTTTTAATAGGCAAATATTTGTTTTGGGGTTACTAAAATTGGCAAATAAAAAACAATCCATTTTACTTTTACATATACTACACCGAATGTCCCCCAAAAAAGGTTACATGTAGATTTGTGAAAATAATCTAAGTTAATATTAACAAATACTAGTCCTTTTCATGACATAATCTATATGTACCCTCTAGTACCGGTACTGTGAATGTCAAGTTCACAACTTTGGTAGCACATGTATTTGCGCCGAGCGTACTTCCCAAAGACCGGTGCTTATAGCGCAAACACAGCTTTTGAGAATTGACCAATCACACAGTTGTTGCTAGGCAAGGTCAAGGTTCGGTCATGAAGGTCGCACGATCATGTTATTCTATGAAAATTAGGCTGACGTAGAAGGTACACATGATTGAGAATTAGTTATTTTAAGTAGTCCGCATTCCTGAGCAAGCTATTATGTGAAATATTAAGGCATTTGAGTATAGGCCCAACCATAGCATGCCAGATGCAATATTTTATTCTGATGAACAGAGAATAATCTTGTTCAGTTTTATGTCACAAGTTCAGTTAGAAAGTGGACAATATTCTTACAGTATGTATAACACAGCAGTGGTTTCAAGTCAATAAAACCGGGTTGGGGGACCCTGCAAGCAAAGCCTACATGCCAAATATTGTTATTAATTTCATATGTTGACAACAGGAGTTACAGCGTGCAGAAAATGTATAATTTTGCTATGAGAGGATAGTTTGTAAATTGAATGTTTCAATGTAAGATGTTGCGTGATCCGTGTCCCAGGAACTTATCGACATACATGCATTACCAAATTTTCAGTCAAAATGAGTGGAAATACAGGAATACTGCATGGACTGCTTAAGACTTGCCCCTACTGGAAAATAGATACAATTTTTGGAAATAATATACTTTTTCCTTCAAATTGATTGAAAAAATTTAGTATCCTTTATATTATGGCATTGTGTTGTTATCATTATAGAATAAAAATTCCTTCAAAAGACAACAAAAAACATTAAAAATCCTGTTGACCCTGGCTGGAGAAAATTATAAACGACTGCAAATTAGTCTATGAGTAAATTGTAGGTCAATGAATTATGCAAACCACACAAAATAGCGTACGATACGTTAGGCGGTCTACTTGTTAATTACCCCATAGACCAACAGATCATTCCGTGTATCATAACAGTACAGGGTGTCTCAATAAAAATAGGCCCTCTGGGTTCTTGCTCGTAACTTGAGTTGCGTAAAATATAATGTAATATTTCTTGTATATTTTGAAAGCTCATAATATTCTTCATCGATGGTATCAATTTATTTCTGATTCAGTCATGTAAACTTGGGATAATCCCAATTACGTTACACGTCCCAAATTCGGTCCATTCCAATGGTAAAAGCATACACGTTTTTTAAATACAAAGCAATGCATATACAGTAGGTTCAATACCATTTCCGTTTATTATGATCAACACCTGGGGATCAATACGACATACTAGGATATAGTCAGACCAACGTAAGCAAAAAGAAAAGATAATTAATTTAAAAAAATTAACCTCAATTCTTCTGAACACGCATGTGTTCCTTTTATACACTTTTCATAAATAATTCCTGACTCAGTTAAATAAATTGCACACTGTTTTGTAATTAAAACATTCTGTGAGTTGTTTTGAAAAGTAAACTTTACTTTGTTATCATCATAAAAAGCGCCAAAGTTGTCAATATTTTAAATTGACTGTAATAAATTGTAATTTGGAATGAGATTGCACAACATATGAAATAAATGCATAATAAACAATTGCGTCTGCATTACAAATTGTGCAAGATTTAAATTGCGTTCAAAATTTGCTGCATAACACATAAATAAGTCATTTAACCAGTTTTCAGAAATATTAATAATTGACTGTGGGTGACTTTAAAAAGTCTCTCTGAGTTTATTTCTTCTGTTTTCTGAATTTGTTTGCCAAATAAATAGAGAGTTAGAACAGTTTCACCAATATCAATAAACACAAAATATAATGAAATAATGTCAGAAGTCTATCAGTTTCTTAGTCATTTTATCCATTAAAAAGACTCTCTGTATCTTTCTTTATTTGGATAGTCCATTATCTTTCTTTGGATATTATCACGAATATGTTGCAGCTCGGCCCTCCACTTGCTGGCCATTCATGTCCAAACATATCTGTGCTCGGACACGCATGTGAAGCACAGCACAATGCACATCCCTCGCTGTCTGTTCAGATGTTGGACTGCACAGTTGATGATCAGGCAAGTTATCTCCAGACCTAGCAACACTGGAAGTAATACTTCATTTATTTCTTCCATTCTAAACTACAATGCAGCACATTATTGTTTATGTGTATTGCCCCATTGGAAAGGTCCAAAAATGACTCTTTTGTGTAAGTCCAATTATCTCAGCGATGCATGAACGGATTTTGATGGTTTATGCACCATTTTGCAAAAGACACTCCATGGTTTTTGAATATTAACAAAAGTTTTAATTTTACTGTCGATATTTTAAGTTGACCCCCTCAATCCGCATGGCCTATTTTTATTGAGACACCCTGTATATCAACTACATGTAGGGGCAACCTTTTCAAAGTAAACAAGTGGGCCATTGCCTCTACTTTGCACTGATAAGGTTGTTTTTTTGATATGTGCTATGATTTAGATGTTACATATTTTTGAGAGGGTGCTACTTGTTGACATCATTTTCATGCATACTAGAATTTGCATAGACTTAAGACTTGCTCCTACTGACATTTAAATGCCATATTTGGAAAGACTGGATATTTTCCTTTCAGAAAATATATACTACTATTACCAGTACTTTTACTACTAGCGGTCACCCGTCTTTCGCGGTCAGGGTCTTTCGCGGTTAGTAAATTTTGTATATTTTGTGTACATGTAAATGTTTTATTTAATGTGATTAAGGGAGGTGTAATGAGCGAACCATGGTTTGGATTCCAGAGGGAGGGTGTCTGTAAGAGGCACAGCCATCAGAAAATGAATAACTGAGATCGCGCGCCAAATAAACTTACTGCAGTAATTTTCCAAGTCTTAAAAAAAATAGACATAGGTGGGGAATCGAACCCGGCACCTTCGGTTCTGAATCAACAGCTAGTATCACTAAGCCAACTTTCTACCTGCACTAAAACCTGTGATATTAATTCTTGATAATGTTTAACGGAAAAAATCAATACTAATGTACGATGTCATTCAAAATCAAATAGAAGTCCCACAACTAAAGTAGCAAACGATAAATCTGCTCACTCAATCATCAAATAATCAATCGAAAAATAAATAAATGAATAAATAAATAAATAGATAAATAAATAAATGTGTCCGGTCTCTCGAGCCCCAAAACGTCATTAGATAAATAAATAAATAAAATAAATAAATAAATAAATAAATAAATAAATAAATAAATAAATAAATAAATAAATAAATAAATAAATAAATAAATAAATAAATAAATAAATAATACAAAAAGAAATTATAAATTAGTTTTTCTAGGCCCTACGCTGGAAAAATAAAGCAGCATAAGAAAAGTAACAGACACATGGTTTCGAACAAGCGACGCTCAGAACAGCAACGAAGAAACGGGCCACAACGCCTTAGACCGCTCGGCCATAGAAGCACACAGTCCTCTCAATGTCAAAAAAATTTATTAACCTTTAACGTTACGCAATATTGGCACATGACACAGGCACATGTCTGTGGGTAAAGATACTGCATGATAGAAAGGCGTGCAAAGTGTCTATCCCTGAAGTTAATGGTCATTGATATGTTACCAATTCTTTGTATACCAGCCGTATACCAGCTACAGTCAACCTATACAAAGAAGTATATTATTAGGCGTTGACGCAATCATGAATGCGGGAAGTATAAACATAGTCGCCACTCGTGCACTTGTTTGAGTCCACAGGTATTCCGAAAACAGCCTTTAACCCTGAATTCAGAGGTCGAGTTTGGGTTGTTACATGCAAATTATATCATGAAAAAACACACCAAGAGGACTACGATACTTATTCAGAGCCAATCTGCATTCTGTTATTTACAAAAGCCGACGATCAAAGTAAAATTATAAAAGGAGCAAGACCAGATATCAACGTTAAATCACGGTAAGCCTAAAATCGCATCGAAAACGCCAAATGCAGTCACAAAATTTATAATATTACTAAATCACCACAACGAATTATAACGTAAATATGCAGAAAAAGAGTTGTATTAGCTAAATAACAAAGTATGTGCAAAAGATTTGTCTTTGGCATGTCAATTTTTTAAATATCGCCAAAAATATGAAATTTTGGAAAAACGCCCCAAAAATTAAAACAAACACAAACCTTCCAAAATAAATATATATATTAGCACTCAGCGGCCCAGTCACTACCTGTCGCTGTGATTTGGGGTAACTCGTTGCTTCCCTTCTCCAGATACCTGTACTTCAAGGTCGCTCATACCCCATGCCTTAATGGTATGAGAGGAGATTATCATTTAGAACTTAGAAGTATAATATTTAGTATCTTTTCCAAATAAATCAATGGCTTGAAATTGCAATTAGAGCACGATCGAAGCAAGTCTTCTTAATTGCCACCATATCATATCCACCGTGAGAAGTCTTGCCCCTGTGGGATGCTGGCCGCTCTGATATTTAAGATTTTTATGCATTTGTTTCTACAGTACTTTTTAGCCCATTTTGGACAAATTTGTTGTACCTTTTACCTAATTTTTTATCATTTTCATCCAAGTTTGTCCCCCACCTTGAAATGTACCTTGCTGCCCCCCTACTGCAAAAGTCCTGGCTACATCACTGAGCAGATGAACACAATTTTATTCATATCCCTCTTGGCCCCCTGTGGCCTGCTGGCTGATCTGATATTTTAGATTTCTATGCATTTGTTGTATTTTTTATTTGTTAGCCCATTTTGGATAAATTTTTCGACTCTTTAGCCCATTTAATGACAATTTGTGACAATTTGCCTCGCCCCCCCCCCCTCCCTCTCTCTCTCTCTCTCTCTCTCTCCTAGCTCTCTCTCTCTCTGAAAAAGTCCTGGCTACACCACTGTGCAGCTGAAACAATTTTATTCACATTTCCTTACACTCTATTTCATATAAAGTTATGATCATACATTATGCTGATAACATAGCACTACCACAAAGCAGAGTAGGCCTATTCATGGTGTGGTTTGGCAACCCTGATTAATTTGTCCTTCAAAAGTTTCACTTACAAACTAATTCAATAAACAAACACTCTACTGTTGACTATAGGTTCTCCATAAAAACACAGAATACATGCTAATATTGATAAATTAGTTGAATAAACAATAGATGTTAATTGAGTTTCTACTGTGTCATGTAATAGTTGAGAATACAGGCATACTTGTGTCATGTAATAGTTGAGACTACAGGCATAATATCCTCACACCAATGACAGGATAGAAGGCCTAATTCAGGCTATGTCAACATCAGTGTATTGTGTTGGCGTGAAAAGTTTTAGCATGCAGTGCGCTGCCAGTGCCTTTGAAACTAATTAACATAACATAATTTGACACCCATAACAGAAACAAAAACAAAATTGGACGTTTTATTGTGGTGCGGACAACTTTACTCTACGCAACGCAAAAATCCGTTTTCCGAAATAATGTAAAACGTAGAATTTTTTAGCCTTACCAATTCGAAAAACTCAGTAATTTATTATAGATGATATGGTCTATATAGCTTCCCGCCGTTTTCTATATAACTTATGAGTGTTTCAATGCAAAATTATGCGCGATCCTTGAAATTTACTGACGAAACGCAAAGGAACACCACTTCATGACACACGGCCAGCTGCATCCAAGTACTGTAATAACACCTTCAGCTACAATCAAAAGTCTGTGTAACCTTTGATTCAGAAATGAACATGTCATCATACATAACCTCCTTGTGGAAATCATTGAATTTCTCCTGTGGAATATCTCCAGAATTTGTTGTTATTTTTCTTACTTACATTAGTGAATTGCATGTAAAATTGTAAATTTGTGTGCACAGTTGTCATAAATTTAAGTAGTTCAGAGGTAGATTTTACTGGCCTCTATTTTTTGCCCAGTTATAGACATCATACAAGTCCAAATGATGCACACATGACAGACAACATGCATAAATTAGAGTGTCTTTATGGCTTTTCCCCTTAGTTTCTGGCCTTTAATATAGCCTCTCCCTCATTTCAAATACATAGTTTTGGTTTCTCTATTGTTCAGAAACCAAAAATCAAGGGATTAAAATGTGGAGATGAACTGGTATGCAATCATAACACTATTGTGCTGGGAGGACACAAGAGGGTATATATAATCAAAAGTATAATGGCCTATAACCATACGTATATAATAGCCTATTGTGCTAACATTTTCATTATCGATATCTATCAACGCGAGACGACTTTTGATGCTCTCTGCGTGGGTGGCACACTTCCATGACACCATAAAATTGCACCCAAGTTCTGAGATTCGTTTGATAAGTTATGCATAGACATCATGTGCATATATTGAGGGGTGGGGCACACCGACACCGCCTGGCTAATAATTATTTGGTGCAGAAGGACACTAAAATGAATACAGGGATCGATACCGTGAATTGCTATGCGATTTTGATATCAGGCGAAAATCTTCTGATACCGGGTTAGAAAATGATGAATATCTCCGTCATGATTTTTTTTCTCAAGAAACCAGATTTGGTCTCATAAACTTGGAAATACGTGTTGAACAGATATGATAGTCGCTAGAATGCGCTTTGAAAATTGGCCGTGCGCTTTGAACTCAAAATTTGACCATTTTATATTGCGTTGGTCCTGTTATGGACTACAGCGTGCAGCGTGTAGTACAGCTGCACTCACTGTAGGCAGTATAAAAGTCGATGACCATTGACCTCAATGGGGTATACAAGCTTAATCACGCACAACCAAGATCGATTACCCGGCTATTGTGAGTAGCCTTAGTTATGTCCCTCGACTAATTATTAGTTTAAAAGAGCTTTAAAGGTTTGAACCAAATGGCTAATCGTGGCTGTGGATTTAACCTACCATGGCGATTCCTGCCATGAAGATATAGGGTCGAAGACACTGTGTGGGGGTGGGGGTGTTTTGTTTATTTGTCTGAAATATAAACGATGCATGAAGATGATTTGATTATGAATTAGATTATTCCCCGGAAAGCACAACCCATACCTCTTACCTATGTTCCCTCCGCCACCTATATATAACCTCCTAAATCCCCCCTCCACACACTCGATATCGACTCTTCCCTATTATTCCACTCCACTCTTGAGCCCCCCTCTCCCCCTCCTTCCCTTCCCACTTCCAATGCTCTCTCCCCTCTGTTTCTCTTTCTCCCTTACCCTTACCCCTCCCCTCACACACACATACCCTCTTTCCCTGGCGATCTCTTCTATCTCTCGCTCTCTCTATTCTCCAATAAATAAATTGAATAAAAGTTAGTTTAAACCAGCTTTCTATGATATTGATCTTCCGTCATGCGACATGCACATAAATAGAGTTGTGTATAATAGTGTTTATAACACTGAAGTCATAATCTGTCAAATGCCTATTGTAATGTCTGTGGAAATATTTCGATGGTCTATATATTTTCACAGTGAAATCAACTTAGGCTAATTAAATAGTCTCAAGTCAATGCTTTCAAACTAAATCAATGCTTTCAAATGTAGACTGCTTTGTTCGACTTCTCTGCTCGTGAATATTGCACTCTGAAATTTAAACATTTCTTTTGTATACTTAGAGTAGGTAACTTCAAATCAAATAATTTTCTGATCCACACCACTTATAAGAAACTGAAACCAAAACCAAAACTGACTGACACAAATGTTCGGTTTTAAACAAAAGTTAGAAACAATGAGTTCGATATCTTATGATTCAAGTGGCTAGGCAGGATAATAGGAAACCACGTGACCAAAACCAAAACCAAAACTATATATTTGAAATGAGGCACTGTATGTGACTTCCGCTGTCCTATATTCGTCCTATATTCTAATTCAATATGCTCCTATATTATTCCCATCTTTTCGCCAGTGCTGACTTAAAGCCCTAAAACAGGCTTTAGGTGCACTGAGAGAGAAAGGAAGAGAGTATATTGGTTTTGTAATTCCATCAGGTATCAACAATTATCATCATCTAAAATTGAGGGAATACATGCCGTCCCAATAAAAACCTAACCATACTTGCTTATTTTTAGGTCGTCTGAAGGAAAAGACCTTATGGCATCACGAGTCGTGTGTCCATCTACAATTATGTAAGGGTTTTTGTTTTTGGTCTTGCATGAACAGTTCAAATGCTATTGCAACCAAACTTGGGCCGTAGCTGCTCTATGAGAACCTTATCCAGTGGTGTTCAAGGTCTTATATATGCTGAGGTCAAGGGTCATTTGAAGTCAACTTGTGTCAGTCAGTATGCGTGTCAATTATGTAAACGCTCTCTGGTCTCGCATGAACAGTTCAAAACCTATTGCAACCAATTGCAATTGGGTCATACATTGTAACTACTGCACTTTGTGAACCCTCGTCCATTGGTGGTGTTCAAGGTCATACACTTGAGGTCAAAGGTTATTTGAAGTCGACATGTATTAAATAGGCTGAAAATGCAAAATCTGGTCTCACACAGACAATTTACATCCAGTTGCAATACCCGAACATGTGCCAAATCTTCAAGGTCACCTAATAAGGTCAAAGTTCATTTGTGGTCAACTAGACTGAAAATAAAAAATCTGGTCTCTCATGAAAAGTTCACACCCAACCAAAATTAAACCAAAGCTGCTTTATATGAGCTTCTATGTAATGGTGGTGTTTAAGGTCATATACTGAGGTCAAAGGTCATTTGAGGTCAGCTTGTCAAATTGGATGAAAATGAAATAAAAATTCCTTTAAAAAAGGAATCGTGCCCAATGGGAGCTTTAACGTGATGTGCTGAAATTCAGGAGGGGGGCACTTTGGAGGTGACGCGTATGTAGGGAGACCCCCCTTTTTCACCATCGCTGTCAACCAAAGACCCCATTACCAGCACGTGCTCTAGTCGCCCAAAGCCCAGGCTATTAAGACCCCCTTTTTCACCATCGCTGTCACCAAAAAAACCCATTACCAGCACATGCTCTGTCACCCAAGCATATTTGTCCTTTAGATCTGACCTAGACCCTAATAATAATATTTCCATCTGAACAGCAACGAGTCATCTATCACTGATTTTCTAGGCTTCTTTTGGCTCTCACCCAAAGACCCATTAAAATATTCTCACCCAATGCCTCCTAATTTAGATCCAAATGGTCCCTCTCTCATCCAATGGCCCGAAGTTTTTGTACACTGATTTTTGCTCTCACAGAATGCCAAAAATCATGCTCTCAGGCTTGTAATGACCTTATACAGCCTGTCTCAAAAAAAATTGTGCAAGTGAAAAGCGCCCTCTTTGGCAATTAGAAAATACCGTTGTGACATAATGCTTACATCTCGTCAAGGGCACAGTCTTAGCTCTCAAATACCGTTTATTCTGTTCAATTTGCATGTTTTAATCTCGAGATATGCTTACTTAACAACGAAAGGGTAAAATCACAATTGTGCCACTTTTACTATAGGCATTGATAGGGAAGAGGACTGTACACCAATGATAGCATCAAGTTTATCGAGAATTCCTTCATGAAATCAAAAGAATGCATCAATTACACAACTATACAAGATTGTGTTTACTGTTTTATAATGATTCTCTTTTTTCACTTATGACAAATTAAAAGATAAATAAATATTTCACATTCTGCTGTAAAATTAAATACATGTGCATGTCGATGATTTTATATCTATCATGGTAAAGACAGTTTTCTTTGTCACTCAAGACACACAGATATTGCACACTTTTAGGTTAATGAACTAGACAAGTTCATGAAATTTGACAAATTAATGAAATTAGACAAACTAATGCACGTACGCGCGCTGATGTTGATGCATCTAATGCACGAGCCCCGATTGTGGGGGAGGGTGAATTAGAGTTAAATACATCAACATCAGCTATCATTGATTTACATGTAACAGCCCTATTCCCTAGTAAAAGTGGCACAAGTGTGATTTTACCCTTTCGTTGTTAACTAACCATATCTCGAGATTTAAAAAAGCAAATTGAACAGAACAAACGGTATTTGAGAGCTAAGACTGTGCCCTTGACGAAGATGTAAGCATTATGTCACAACGGTATTTTGTAATTGCCAATGAGGGCGCTTTTCACTTGCACAATTTTTTTTGAGACAGGCTGTATATTTTTATTTTGCTATCACCTGATGCCCCTCACTGGCCAGCCCAACACCTATATCCATTTCATATTGAAGTGCCACCCCCTGGGCTGAATTGTAACCATTTGGATACATTTTTTTTCTTTAAAACAATCATGTAACATTAGCATATTAAGCAAAGAAAGATTAGGAAAAGTAAAGCATTTTTATCGCAGTGAGAGAGGTGTAAACTTGTACTGCATGGGACGAAAGAGGGTTGGTTTCAAATAAAAAGGAATAAAGATCTCACCATTTCAGTTACTATTGTTAGGAAATCATGTTGTTGGGGTTGTTGGAGCAGAATTATTTTATTTAAAATATAGGTTTGTTAAGGATTGTTTTCCAAGTGGACATGTTATGATAACTATAACTGTCGGTTGTAATAATGGTTATTGATTTAATGGAAAGTCGCAGTGGATATCAGGTTTTAAGAGCATTTGAACTTGTTTAACATGCTTAAAGCGACACAAAAGTCACAGTGTATTGGGTGTTTTTATTAACCCAATAATTTTGGTCATAAATTGGATTGCTACATCCAATTTACTTAACCTCACTTAAGGCATTCGCGCATTTCTGACTCATTATTTCCCGCCAATTTACTAAGCTGTCTTGAGCCGTGTGACTTTTTAGAGTTGAAAAGAGTGAAACAAATCAAGCAAAAATACGAGTAAAATTACCAAGTTGTATTTTATCAGTTTCAAGTGAAAGAATACATCTTAGTGTTGATAAATATCAAGAAATCTCAAATTCGGGCGTGAACGAATGTGTCTTCCATTACTCTGACCTTAATGTATGTACATAGGCTACTTACCATGGCTGTTGCCAATCTTGTCTGGCTTTATATAAATAAGATAAGCATGATATGACTGAACACTATGTTTTATTGGGACAGTCTGGATTCTGGAAGTGTCAGTATATATGTGACCTACTCCCACAAATCCAGACATATAAAAATGAACTGTACCCAACTTCAAAAATTAAAATAAAATACTTACCGACATTTTAAAATAATTTGTGCTTGTAAGCTGTAACAGGATATTATGGTTTCTATTATTGGTGAAAAAATCATGTCTTTACCTCTAATGGTTTTGAAGAAATAAACACTCTTCGAAAACACACCAAGCTGTAAGAGGGTAGTAGTCTATGTTTCCTATCATTGGTGAAAAAAATCAGGTCTCAATTACGAGTGTATGGCTATATGCACCAGCACCATTTCTATTTGAATTCAAATTTCCCTCTACAATTTCAAGTCAACGGGTCCTTTGTTCTCAATGTATTATTTAATATATATGTAATCTTTGCAAACCTGATATTGTAATTGAATATCAATATTATTGATTTAATAATGCGAAATAACATTTGTCTTGGTTTTGCTGTACATGTACGTAGTCATGGTAGTTGCAGTTTGTTACTGCAGTAAAGAACACGGATAAACATAGTCCGTGTGTTGGTCTAAAAATGGGATGATAACTTGAAAATGCAATATCTTCTGACTAAAACCACTTATTATCAAAATTCAAAATTTCTACTACAGAACACTTATCACTGCTCTCTACGATAGTTTTTTGATATGTACAATCTCCGCAAATAATGTAAAAAAATTGGGTGAAGTCGGGTACAGTTCATTTTTGAAATTGAGTTTTTGATGTCATCATTTAGTTCATTTGATACCAAAATATGTTTCTGGGACACGTGGTCCTCATGCTACTGTCTTTAAACGGGACGAGGAGAAGCAACACATAAAGAAAAGGCAAATGCAAGAAAAATGGCTTTTAAGTTGTAGAATGACATGCTAAAAGACTTTGTTTGGCTCAGAAAATGCTATTGCTTTACAGTTTACACATAGAAGAATAGTTTGTTTTCAATGGTAGGTTAAAGTAAACATACTAACCCTAACACTAAACCCTGCTTTTTGATATTGGAAGATCCGAAAAAGGAGAGAAGGAAAAGAATTTTGCACTTGGCACCCCGGGATTCGAACCTTTGATACCCGCATGCCAACCACATGATCGCGTGCTGGTAGCAACACGGGTTATCGCTGCCCGGCCAGTAATTACGTGAGCATATAACACTTGGGATTCATGCATGCGTGGAATTTTTCATTGTGGTATTTTGTGGTATTTTTGGGTGTTATGGTTAAGGAATAAAAAAATATTAAAACCTGAAAAACGAAATTTTAAGGTTTTTCACCTCAACTTTGACTCGCTGTATCTTAAAATGGCTGAGTGCGACTTATGGCGGGTTTCCATAGAGCGGGTCACATATACATGAATGTGGAATCTGTAATATGAAGCATTCTGTTTAATGGAAACTACATTAAAACATTCATAACTACAATTTCACTTTATCTTTTGAAATAGATTGATCCACCAACTATAATGGAGATGTCTGATGAAGACTTAGCCCAATTCATACCTAGATTTGGTGATCGGATAGCGGCCAGGGTTGCTGTAGCCAAAAAGTCTGGAAGTAAGAACGCCCTAATCGAGAAGCTCCGCTACAAGAAACTGAAAAAAGATGATATGAAAGTGAACAAAAATCCAACAAAAGCAGATCGTGCATTTGCACTTGGATTGAAACTAAAAGATAACACTGATGATGGTGGCTTTCGAGCAGTTAGAGAGTCAAGAGGAGGAGGTGTCAGAAATCTCAAACAAAAGAAAACCACCACTGTGGCTGAAATTAAGAACATAGCTACATGCCTTTTTTTTCCAGAAGGTAATAACAAGCTGGGAAGGGAAGAGGACTTCCAACTGTCGTTACGAGATTTGAATGATCGCATACTCCCGGACGATATTACATTAAACGATGTGTACGAGCAAACACACTTCAGACTCTTACGTTTATATTTATGTCTGGAAACAAGAGGAGTCATGCAGGTAAGATCTTTACAAGATGACATATCATAGAGGTTCATTAACAAACACACTTCAAACTGCTAAGGTTATGTCTGTGTCTTGAAAAGACCACAGGAGTCATGCAGGTAAGATCTTTACAAGATGACATAACATTTAGGTTCATCAACAAACACAATTCAAACTGCTAAGGTTATATCTCTGTCTTGAAAAGACCACAGGAGTCATGCAGGTAAGATCTTACAAGATGACATAACATTTAGGTTCATCAACAAACACAATTCATACTGCTAAGGTTATGTCTGTGTCTTGAAAAGACCACAGGAGTCATGCAGGTAAGATCTTTACAAGATGACATAACATTTAGGTTCATCAACAAACACAATTTAAACTGCTAAGGGAGGCATGCGGGTAAGATCATTAATTTGTCAAAGGCGGAAAAAACCTCTTTTACAGTCTTGACTGACCCTGATTTACTGATTTTAGAATTTTAGGAAAAACAATAATTTGCTAAGTACGTGCATCTACAATCAATTTTGTTGTTTTATTTTTTGACCAAATGTGGATTGAGATTGACAAGAATTGTTGTATGCATGTGAACTCAGCTGTTTTGCGCAAAAACATGGGTCGCATGGAAGAACATAGGATACCTTAAAACATCCACTGAATGAGTAACCCAGGCAAAAGAAGAAATAAATCAAACAAACAAACAAAAGTATTGACATCGTTTTTGGAAATTTATTGACATAGTTTTGACATACACTTTTAACCAATTAGATTACAGGAATCCATGATGTATATAATATAAAATATTAGACACGTCAGGATTCAAAGCTGGGCAACCTTGAGATAAAAAAAAAGCCTGGGCCTGCTTAATATATGCCTTGCATGATCATTATATTAATATGAAGAAGACTACCTCAGTTTGGTCTTACTATAAAGCCTCTTTAATTGGACACCAAAAACAGGTATATATCCATAGATGCTAACTGATTTTATAACTGATTGAGCTAGCAAACTCCTAGGGTGGAGGAAGTGTGGACATGGTTTCATACAAACTCTGTGGAAATACTGTCCAGAACAGTTGATGTTAATGTTGAATTAAAAACTAAAAACCATGATTATTTGGTGACAATTTTAATGGCAATCATTGTAGCAACTAAATAATTATCTAATTTTTGTATTTCATATTCATCAGTTAGACTAGCGAGCAATTATATGGGCCTGAAATGTCTTTCCTCAAGACCTGTGTGTAGAACACTCAATTTCAAAAGTCCAAAAATGTTAATGCAGGAGACAATTTGTATTCCTTCTACTTTGTAATGATAATTTGTACATTTATGACTTTTAAAAAGCAGTTACTTTAAAGTATTGAATAAGCTAATTAGAGTTTATCCATTCTTTGAATAATTAATTACTCATAATTATGGAGAAAATTTTGATCACCCTGGATACCTATTTTTTTACCGTACACCACACCCTATTTATACTTAATATCTTTATGTCACCGTTATACCAAATGAATAATATTATTGGGAATACTACATGGTGAATACTAAGCCATGCAAAGGTGAAAATAAGCAAACTATGGGACTTGTTTCAGGCTCATATTATATAGTTGCATACTATAGCCCATTCAGATTAAAAATCACAACACCAAGCTACACATTTTGTCCTGAACTGTAGCTTGTCACCATACAGTCTATATACATATATTAAAAGGGCCTACTTTTCTCAAAAAAAGTTGAGATTTCTATATCACTGAAAACCTGGCTACATAATGTTTATGTACAAAATATTTCTTGCAGATTAATTTGTTTAGCAAAGATATCGTGAAATTTGAATTACAATGCGTTGTAATTTCGTTCTGGTATATACATGTACCAGAACAAAATTACAATGCATTGTCTATGGAGTAGTGTAATACACATAATCATGCATAACTGGCAAACACAAAATCGGAACAACTAAAATTTTGGGAACAAGCTTTTTTTCGTGGATATGGACTGAACATGTCATAAAAAGAGGATGCTAGGATCCTCATTTAAGATACTCGATAAATTATATGAATGGTGAACCAAAGGTCAGAATTTGAGTTATTAATGTTGAAAGTAGAATAACTGAACTGTGCCATTAGATATTAGACCATTTTGACTTAAATTCTGACTTGGACTCACCTGACTAATTTCAGGTGAGCCAGGACTTTTTTTTCCAAACTGAGCACTTATTTTCACCTTGAAGACATGTACATGACCAAAATTTAACTTCAAAACTTATTTACATCATCACAGGAGAAGGAGGAGGGTGTGGTGCCAAATCTTGAAGCACTTGGGGTAATGGGGAAAAGCGTGATGCGCCCACCATCGCCAAAGGGTATTTTCGCAAAAGTTGAAACCATGTGTTTGAAAAGTGGCCATCAAGTACAATGGAGTAAAGCAGATTTCATCACAATCAAGTTACAGCCTCAACCATTTGCACGAGGGGGCATGCGGAATGCCTACCGCTGTCAAGTTGTCCATGCAGAAGATGATGCATCCATTCAAGAGGGACAGTATGTTGCCAAGCGAATTATAGGAGAGGGAGATAATCCCAGAATTTTAAGAAAGGTATGTTTGTGGAACTTTTTACAACTGTTCATTTGCTTTTCACTTAAGGGCTCTAGTGTGAGCGTTTTGACAGTATTTTTACATCAGCACATCAGACATAATGAATTCAGAGATGCCAACCCAAATTTGGCAACCTTCCTATTTCTGGCAAGTTTGTGCCCTTGAAGTTGCATGTAATTTTAATAACCTCCCTATTTTTTGTTTTAATCCCCCAGGGCTATTTTCTGGATGTTAATGTTGGCATCTGTGCGAATTGCATTCTAAATACACAGAATATACTGATGTCAAATAATTTTTATTTTTTTAAATTTGCGATATAATACAAATTTTATTTTGATGTATAACAGTCCTTGAAAAAGACCGAAAATTTTTTGGTATTTTTTTTGGAAAAAATCCATATCTTCAATACGAAAGGTCAAAATTTTCAATTGATCGTCGGCTTTCCATCCGAGCTACATGCACTTTAAGTACATATCACTGGATTTATAAAGTTTACTTCAAGCATTGTTTTAAGATATCAAAAATATCAATTTTTAATCATGTGCAAAAAATTGTGTATTATATCGCAAATTTCAGAATATCAAAATTATTTAATATCAGGAGGACATTATTCGTATTCAGAATACAATTTGATATGTCTGAGTGATGTGCTCTCATTAGGAGTGAGCTATATAGAGGTCATATTTAGTTTTGCTCCGTTAACAGTTTTTTTGTATTCCATTTGGCCCATCTCACCATGAAATGATAGAATTTTTGGATATAGACCCAACAGTGTGCAGTGCCCCCAAGTGTCACCATATTTTATACTGTGAAATGGGTGCAAAATCCTGCAAAGTATTTTTTTTTTGTATTTTGATGAGATTTGGTTGTCTAAATATATGTAAATGAGGTCAAAATACCAATTTATGAAAGTTCCAAGAAAATTGGATATTGCGGTTTTGTAAAAATTGATGATAAAGAGAAAAATTGAGCGCGAGGGTGCTTTTTAAGATTTTGCACAAGTTTTCGTCAAATTTTTATTTTGCGAAATTTGAGTATTCTATCATGTTTATTTTGTAGTGCCCGTTTGAATGTATTTTCAATGCTCCTATTCAAATGCCTTGCGGTCAACACACTTTTCTCCCATAGCGTTCAATGTAACACTGGTAACTCTAAAGGAAAAAGTCATCCTTCTTTTAATACCGTACCCTGGTTGAATGGGAAATTAGGTTTGGCTGACAATAGGAAACACTCAAAAGAAGGACCAAAACAAGCTCAAATTAAGACCAAAATAATCAGTCAATAGAGTCACAATAGGATGAAGTACTTACTCAAGAGGGCACTCCGAGTGAAGTGGTTGGAGTAAATTTGGCTTGTATTAGTCTTTGAGATGATTCAGATTCAGCTTATTTTGGTCTTACTTTTGAGCATGTTTTGAGTGTTTTTTATTGTCAGCCAAACCTAATTCCCCATTAAAACTGAAAAATTTCAAGGACGATTTTTCCAATTTAAGACACTGTGTGTGTTAGCAGTGTAAGCATAACCGTAGCTCCTGAAAAGTGCCCTCGCTCTCAATTTTGACCTTAAATGTTGATTTTCACGAAAACACAACATCCAATTTTCATGGAACTTTTAAGAATTGATATTTTGACTTAAATAATCTGAAGGATTTTGCACCATAATTCACTCATTTCACTAGATAAAGTATGGTGACGCTTGAGGGCGCTGCACACTTTTTTGTTCGGTCTATATCCAAAAATGTTGTCATTTTATGTTGAGATAATAGGTCAAGTGGAATAGAAAAAAACTGTCAACAGATAAAAACAACCAAAAAAGCATTTTTGAGGCCCATAAAGTCTGCTATTATTCTCATGTCCCATAGAAAATACTGCCCAAAACGCTCATACCAATTTTCAACTCAAAACCAACATGTAAAGAACAGGTAAGTTCCTGTTAAGCTCTTCCCACTGCTCAGTGTTTTAGGGTCATATAATTGTATTTCCTAATCTGTGTTCCAGGTATTTACCTCCCTTTTGACAAACAATTCCATATATTCCTCGCCATAGCTTGGATATTCACATTCCTATCACCAGTACAGTCTGAGCAGAAAACACTATTAAAATTCAATGCGCTATCATTTGGAATTTATTTAACTCCTAAATGTAACAAAATGGGGACGACGGTCCCAGATCGTCCAAAGATATGAGACAATTATTTTTTTTTTCAGCCTATTTTGTAAGTTGACCTCAAATGACCTCTGACCTTAGTGTGATCTTGACGACCACTATTTCCTTTGGATGACCTAACAATCCTTCACTGACCAATAAAAGCATATCCTAGACAAAGTCACCTAACTAGTGGCTTAAAGTGTGTAGTGATGCCGTGATCGGGATAGATCCTCTTTTAATTTCTCCGAAACATCCCCAGTGTAATGTTTGTTGGAGAACATTTTGATAGGCCATTTTAATGTACAAACTTGGTAAAAGAAAAAAATGTGTACATTTTTTCAATGTCATTTCAAAGTCATCAGGACCATGGAAGTACTTCCATGCTAGGGCCAAATCAGTACAAGTATTGTTCTGGTGAACGCGAAAGCAGGTGAGACTTGTTGCTCAAATATCTTTTCTCAATCATTTGATTTAAGTAGGAAGTTCAGGATTTTGTTTTTACAGGGTAGAATAATGTTTGTATGCATATACATGTGTAAGTCCAATTTGCTTTCCTATTAAATTCATTTGAACTTACATTGAAGTGTTTTCCTCTAACAGGACATACAAACACAGGAAGTTGTGCGTGACATGATGGAACAGTTTGAGAAGTTATGCCAGAGCAAGAAAATAGCAGGACCCATGTTAAGGTCTCAATATGGATTTAACTTTTTAATTTAGCTGTTTTAAATGGCCATATTGCTTTTTGTTTCTGCCATCAGAAAGCCATTTTTGGCTGCATGCAATCTGTCATGATCATATTGTTATAACATGCTATAATAGATCTGTAAATGCTGTTAGTGTTTTATAATTACCAGTTAATTAACATGATAAAGTACCGTAATTTCACAACATCATATTTTACTGGTAAAATATTGTAAATACCTTGTTTGGTGATTTTTATTCTATCTTCTGTCGAAAAGACACCAAAATTTAAGAAATCGTTCCATGTACTTTTTTTCAACCAAAGGTTTGTTTTTTTGGTTAGACGAGAGTAGTCAGCTGTTATGAATTAGTCGAATCTTGGTTTCCTGTGATAAAGTACCGGTAATTTCAGAACATCATATTTTACTGGTAAAATATTGTAATACTTTAACCTTATTTGGTTTTCCATCTTCTCTTCAAAAGACACCAAAATTTATAGAAATCGTTCCTTGTACTTTTTTTCAGCCAAAAGTTTCATTTTTGGTTAGGCGAGATAGAGTAGTCAGCTATAATCGAAGTATCATGTGAATAGTAATGACCTTGGGCGAAAATTAGGCTTGACAAAGAATTCAAATATCTAGGCAGAAAGGAAAGCAAAAACTTTGCTGTTCATCATCTTCATCTCCCGATTCCCGCAAAACCTCAAGGGATAAAAACCATGTTCAGATATTTTTTTGAGTTGAATGACCATATGACTACTCTAGATTAATAACTTTATTCCTAGCAATTATATTAATGATGTTCAAATTATTTTCAGTATGTCATAATTTACTTTATTTAATTTTAAAAGGGCATTTTGTGAGCCACAGCATCATCCCCCCACTTTTCTCAAAAAAAGTTGAGATTTTTATATCACTGGAAAGCTCTGACTACATAAATCATATAAATTATGATAATGTTTGTGTACAAAAAATTCTTGCAGACTAATTCGTTTAGCAAAGATATCGTGAAATTTGAATTTCGTTCTGGAATACCAGAACAACATTACAATACATTGTCTATGGAGCAGTGTAATACACATAATCATGCAGAACTCGCAAACGCAAAATCGGAATCAACTTAAATTTTGGGAATAAGCTATAATGATAGGATCACAAAATGCTCCTTAATACCATATTTTACCAGTTATTATCATTGCTGATTTACTGTTTTATTAACAACTGTTTTAATTCACAAGTTAATTAATAATAAGTTTTATATAATGGCATCGGCTGGCATTATATAAATTGACAGTTAAATGTGGGGGATTTTTATTTAACTTCATTGGTGTGACCATTGGAATTAGGTTTCTCCAAGGTACTCAGAACTTTGGAATCTAAGCCTCAAAGGTCACTTAGTTAAGAACCCGATTAAGAAACTTGCTAACAAGTAAAAGTTCAGGTGATGACTATGAAATGAGCACCATATGGATGTAGGGTGTGTGTGTGGATGTGTGAGACAACAATGTCAACCCAATATCTGACAATTTCTCCCACATGGAATTTATGGACTTCGACACATGGGTACAATGTGACGTCAATTGATGTGAGGTCAAAGGTCTTTTAAGGATCATTATTTTTTAAAGATAATTTTCTTCACAAACTTTGTAATCGGCTTGTTTGTTCGGGTTATATAAGGCGGAAATTATTCGGCTTTTGTTACTGCGCAAGTCAATTAAGTCCCAACTCACGCTTGTGTAAATTCACATAAGCGTGCACCAGTCACGCATTACACAACGCACAACTAGCGTAAGCATTGCGCTCAACTGCGTGCATGACATTCTATATCAATGCACGGTGTTACAAGTCTTATTTTTTTCTGCCTAATATAAACCGAACAAACTTTAATCTTGTATTCCAGCAGGATATCATTTTATGCACCTCATAATTTACTAGTTATAATCATAGGTTAATGAACGCTTATTACTTGTTGGGAGAGAAATTAAGAAAATAATGCACATGCGC
This sequence comes from Amphiura filiformis, assembly GCF_039555335.1. NCBI lineage: Eukaryota > Metazoa > Echinodermata > Ophiuroidea > Amphilepidida > Amphiuridae > Amphiura > Amphiura filiformis. The sequence goes on from NW_027305639.1 coordinate 42,291, forward strand.
TGATGTTGATGCGTCTAATGCATGAGCCCCAAGGGGGAGTACAATGGACGCATCAACATCAGCACAAGTGCATTGTGCTGTCTAATTTCTCGAGGAATAAGACAGTAATACACATTTATTGACCTATTTCATACACAAGAAGAAAAATAAAATTTGCTGTTTTTTATAACAAATTATCACTAAACATATTGGAAAATATAACAAAATATAAAAGCATCAACCCGCCCGAAAAATGAATCAATCCTATGTGATGCAAATGTAGTGGAAACCAGCGTTGGAAATAGCTGGTATCGCGTAGCAAAATGGTACACAATTTTATCAATTTGCGACACAATTTTGGAGTTGAGTAGCATATTTATGCCATTTAATACACACTGAAGTATGTGACCAGGCCTGCATTAGGGGTAGTTCTAACCGGACACTAGTATACCAAATGGTATATTTTGATACAAGTCTCATATTCTAAAGCAGTCTGCCACAGTCTGCATAATGTAAGATCCGCTTTTTTGGGTCCACATTTCTGCACTTTCTTTTCATTTCAGCCTGTTTTCGGCCTTTCTAGCCTAATTTCACACGCTTTTTCATGCTTTTTCAAACTTTTCAGGTTTTTTCATGGATGGCCATTCTCACGCCTGTTAACACAATTTATTATAGGCCTACAATAATAGGAAAAACATGACAACGAAAGGATTTATGGACCGTCATTTCACCCATTTTCGGCTTTTTCAACTCTTCAAACTTAAATTTTACATATTATTAGTGCCAAAATGATCCACCAAATCGCTTCAATTCTGAGGGGGGACATCCCCCTGTGTAGTTGATAAACAAATGAACACTTTCACTTCTGCTCTCGACATTTGCCAATTTATGTTTAACACAATTTATAGGCCTACCATAATAGTGAAAACTTGCCCTCCACGAATGGCTCTATGGACTGCCCATTTCAAAAATTTTACACATTGATAGTGCCAAAATGGTTCACCAAATCGCTTCAATTAGGTCTTCATTTTGCAGAACTTTCTTACTTCTCATGGCATTTTTTACATTTTATTATTTTCTTCTAAAATTGCCCATCTGACTGCTCTAGATCCGCTACTACTCAAAACACACACATTGTTAAAAATGTCTTGAAAAATAAGATTATAAAAATACCCCTTGGGGATATAATACCTCAAATTACTACATTTATTGTCAAATCGAAATTGTCCTGAGTTGGTTAGATATAAAAATGGATAATTTAATTATATGTTGATTTTGATAGGATATATGCGACATGATCTGCTCCATATAGGGGCCAAAGGAGGCATTTTTGAAAATTGAGTTACCGTACTATAATTATTACCGTATACAAACAATAGGCTATCATACACTGAAAACACCAAATGTATAGCATACTTGTACTTTGCTATAAAGTTCTGAAGCTTTTTAAAAAGATGTGTATTTTGTTATGTATTGTATTGTTTTTTAATCCATTTTATTGCCTTTATCTCCCTTTCAAATTTGCTGCCTTTGGCCCCCATAGACCAAATTGTGTCACACATTTTTAACGTTAAAAAGTGAGCTGTTGTAAACTGCTTATCTACAAAAATATTCTGTTAAGGGGGTACTACACCCCTGTGGTAAATTTTTGACTATTTTTGCATTTTTCTCAAAAAATGATAAAACACTGGTAACAAATGTTATGTACAGCCTGTCTCAAAAGAAATTGTGCAAGTGAAAAGCGACCTCTTAGGCAATTAGAAAATACCGTTGTGACATGATGCTTACATCAACGTCAAGGGCATAGTCTTAGCTCTTAAATGCTGTTTGTTCCGTTCAATTTGCTTGTTTCAATCTCGAGATATGTTTATTTAACAACGAAAGGGCAAAGTCATAATTGTGCCACTTTTACTAGGGAAGAGAGCTGTACATCAATGATAGCTGAAGTTTGTGCGTCTAATGCATTCCCCCTCCGGGGCTCGTGCATTAGACGCATTATTCGCATCAACATAAGCGTGTGTGCTAATTCTCTCCCAACAAGTAATATAAACCTATAAAGTCCGTATGCACAAAAGAGTTAGACCGGGTCTTAACGCGGCTATTAGACATGGTTTCTTGCGCAAAATTGAGTTTTTTTGATAAGTTTGTACTTTGCTTTGTTTTTTATAAATACAAGGAATGAAAATCCAGATTTGTAAACTCCAACTGCAATATTTTAAGGATTTTATTTCACTATTCCACTCGTATTTGAAATTGAAAAGGAAAGAAAATCTTTGTTGTACCATCCAGGGTACACGCGCGCAACAACGCATCGCGTTGCGTATCACGGAATTTGTTAACGCACAAATACGCTACGCATACGCAACGCTTATCTGCATGCGCGCCGCATCTTATGGAAGCATCACGGAAGCACTGATTTCAAAAAAACCTAGCGGTCAAATGGCTCCGTTTTAGCTGATAAAATGTGGGTTTTTTCAAGTTCTTTCCCCCGATTTAAATATCAAGTTATGAATTAATTTCGCTCAAACTTCTCAAGGGGCTGTGGATTTACCCGATGTTCACGTAATATAAGGTAGAAAAACGAAAACTGCCGCGTTCTCCTGTAAGATTCGATGAAAGTGCAAAATGTGACCACTTTAAACTTCAACGGCCATTATTTCAATGTTCATTTTCTCGGTAAAATGACGATTTAGGTACACAATAACTCAATAAATACAGCATCTATAGGTGAGCAAATATGATCATCGTAAAAAGCATGATCGACTCAAAAAACGGTTTTCTCATTTTTTTATATTTTGGTCTATTTCCGATTTTAGGCATCATTTTGTGCAATAGGCGTTTGTGAATTTTAAAAAGTTCAATTTGATGCCTTGGTCAATATCTCAAAAATTAAGACCAATATCAAAAAAATAAAGATTGAGCTAAAAACAAAATAAAATATTTTGGAAAGAGTGTTTTTTGGTTATGATGTACCTAACAAATATTGCCAAAAACTCACTTTTTGTGATTTTCTTCATAATTGTTGTTTTTACCCCAAATCTGTATTTATATTAAGATTTATTGATGTCTTGCCTTTATAAAAATGTATACTTTTATATATCTTGCGCGAATAATTACAAAGTTATTGCACTTTTACTACATGCATGTCTGAGAGTACACAGCCTCCTTAAGGTATACCTGTTCTATAAAGTGGAATTTAGTACTATGAAAAAGGACATTTTCCTTTACATTTGCTTTTAAGTTATTTTGTATTATTTTTGAACGTTGCATTACAATCTTTAGAATGTGCTAGCTACTCTAGGAAATAATAGTAAAGGACCATTCCTGATAGAACTTACATGTAATTCCAGCTAGACCAGGTCTAACTTTAGACCCTGTCTCACTCTTTTTTGTGCATACGGACCTTAGTGTGCAATGTTACTAAGAGAACAGTATTACCATGATAAAATCATTGACGTGCACATGTATTTAAATTTACAGCAGAATGTGAAATATTTATTCTTTTAATCTGTAGAAAAAGGGAATCATTATTCCTGCATTATGATAAAATAGTAATAACAGTAAAAAAATGTATTGTGTAATTGATGCATTCTTTTGATTTCACGAAGGAACCCTTGATAAACTTGATGCTATTACTGATTTACATGTAAAGCCCTCTCCCCTAGTAAAAGTGGCACAAATGTGATTTTACCCTTTCGTCGTTAACTAAGCATATCTCGAGATTAAAACAAGCACATTGAACAGAACAAACGGCATTTGAGAGCTAAGACTACACCCTTGACGTTGATGTAAGCATCATGTCACAACAGTATTTTCTAATTGCCAAAGAGGGCGCTTTTCACTTGCACAATTTTTTTTGAGACAGGCTGTATATTATTGGGGCAAGGAAGCCAATTACTACACTGAAATTTCAGTGACTCAAGACAAACGGTCCAGTTTTTATGATAGGAAACAAGGTACACCCTAGCGGTACCTTATTTCTTATCATAAATAACAAACTGCTTGTCTTGGGTCACTAAAATTCCAGTTTAGTAATTGAATCCCTTGCCCCTATAATATACAGAACTTTTGTTACCACTGTGTTATTAGTTTTTTGAGAAAAATGCAAAAATAGACACAAATTTATCGAGGGGTGTAGTACCCCCTTAAGTAAAATGTCAAAGTTTAGGGGCCAGAGCTTTCAATCCTAGCAGGATCTTTATCAAAGGCCCTATGATCGAAAGCTCAGGCCTCTAAACCTTTGAAATCACACATATTTAGTAATTTCACGTAGCTTGTAAAACATTATACTTCCATGGCATCATTCAACATGGTTTATGTAATATACATGCACATTTCAGAATGGTACCTGTTTACCTACTAACACTCTTAGACTCGAGCCAAGACGATGATTGGAATACATTTTCATTAGAAGAATATATTGATGGCGAATTCAGAAAAGTATTGAACAACACTGGCGATGTCACAGAAAATTATACAATCGATGACTCGGCATCAAAAATGCTGGCCTTCGCACACTTTACGCACCAGAAATACAATGCACAAGCAATGGCTTGTGATCTACAAGGTAATACTGTTTAGTGTTTACTTTAAATGTTGTTCTCTTCTGTCAGTTGCATTATTTGTCAGTGACCAAAGTTCAAATAAGAAAATTGTGACTTTGCATGTAATGTACACAATATAATGTGAGCGATCACAAGAAACCTCTAGCAATCTATGGGTATTAAAGCCATAATTATAATGTATGATCTTTAAACAGGAAAATGATTAATTCTTTTCAAACCTGATGCTTTGTCATAATATATATTGTAATGTTTACACAAGCCCTATAGCTTGTACCCTGAGACCATATTTAGGTATTATGGTCTCAGCTTGTACCTAAATGGAATCAGCCAAATTTGTTGTGTTTGTCAGGTAAACAGAGCAATTTCGACATAAAGTCATAATTTTTTTATTACGACTTTAAATCCCCGGCATAGAACTCCATGTTAAACAACCAAAATAGCGAGAGGGGTTTCTTTCACTTTACCTAATTATTTATTCTTAAAATGGGCAGTAACCCTTCCCAACAGTGATTTCTAAAATTATTGATGTATTTTGGGTAAAGAATAACAAAATTAAATTTGGATTGAAGTTAAGGCCATCGTGTTGTGCCCTTGAGTAAGGCACTTTATCTCGATTACTCCTCTCCATCCAGGTGATTAAATGGGTACCGGCATTCTTAAGGGTAGAGCGAGGTATTGTTGGTCGAAGCAACCTAAAAAATCGATTTTATTATCTAGATCAATATATTATTGAAAATTAACACCTTGATACTTTGCAAAAGTTCATTCTACAAATCGTATACTTTGCAAACTTGCTTAATTTATTGTTGTTAATGAGTTATGTACGTTTTACAAAAGTGTTGTTGTTTCAGACCTCTTTACAACGTAACTCAAGAACTGCAGCACCCCCTTCTCTCCTCTTTTGTTCCTCCTTTCCTTTCCGATAGCCAAAAACCATGTTTAGTGTTACGGTTAACTGCTCCACGTAAGATCAATAAGCATTGAAAAAATAAATCATAACTCATGCTTTTTGATGAAAAAGCACAAGTCATCCTTCAGAAGACTACCACATGTTGAACAACATGGTTCCAAATTAGGCTTAAAAAATATGTTTGGTTGCCCTCAGAGACCACCCCACAAAATTAGAAATCTTGGGTCAGGTTGTTTTTAATCAATTTTTTAGAAGAAACCTTAAATTTGGACAGTATCAAGGATATTTGTATGAGCCAAATGTTGTTTGCAAGCTGCACATGTTATTCGGTAGATTCATGATCTAAAATTTTCCTGGTGTGTTAACCGTCATTAAAGCTAGACACCAGTTTATTTTGAAGTTGAACGGGTATCTAATTAATGAGAAATTCGTGAAAAAAACAGGTTCGGCAAACTGGCTTTTAATGACCGCAATGTACATTATTATAGACCAAATATACCCATAGAAGCAAGTTCAAGCAACACTTTGGCACTTTGGACTATTGTTCTATTATAGTTGCTGATGTCTCTCTCTAGTTGGTGCATTACCTGCATGCCGCGCTTTTATAGCAAAATCAGTCATTTGCTATTTACGCATCGTTATTGGGTTGTGAAAACACGGCTTTAACAACCAATTATTCGAAGGGGTTTAGGCTATGCGTTGTTTATTGGGGGAAATTATTGAACATTGATATTTATATTCTATAATAATAAATTCACTTTAAGGAAAATTTGTGTGTGTCATGGTCGAATTTTTGTGGTTTTACATTGCAATAATATTAAATAGTACCAGGCTTTGCATTTTGTACTTTTATTTAGTGTTTAAAATTTGCAATTAACTGGTTTTTACATGACAAAACATTGTGTCACTGGAAATTGGTAGATGATCATCACATGCCAGGGTTGCCAAAAAATATTTCAACCCAAATGGTTGGTCAAATAATTGAAAAGTCACCCAATATTTTTTTTTATCATTTACCATTGGTTCCTATGGGATAAGAAACGACCAGAATTCGCTTTAGTCAATGTCGGAAAGTAGCCCATTTGTCTTAGCCACCAATAATATTATTGGTGTTTATAGGACAGGATATTGCTATCAAAATAGTCCAGATAAACCGAATTAATATCATTTTATTATGTTTATCTAGCTGGATGATTGATAATAATTACAAAGACATCCTTAGCATTTGAAAAAAGTAGGTGTCGTTAAATCTCAGAAGCAGTGGCGTAGATTTCTTTTTGACATTGGGGGGATGCAGTTAGAAAAAAATTCTTGAAGTATAGTCAATCAAGCACCTTTTGGCGACAGATTAAGTATATGGTACAATTGCACGCGAAGCGAAATTTTTTGCTATTTTGAAGCTAAACTGATGAAATATAGTGTAAAAGCAGAATAAATGCGCGTGAGGTTAATATGTTCAGAAACTCATTGTCAGGCGTCAATATGGAGGGGGGGATGATTGTATGGACCATGCCCCTGGCAAAATGTTGGGGATTTTTTCCCCGTATTCCCCATCCCGGATCTACGCCTATGCTCACAAGGGTGCAAACTAGGTACTCAAACATCTCAACTAATAAAAGCAATACAACCATTTATGTCACATAATTCTCTTTATTATTCAGTTGGTATATGTGCCTGAAAACGGGCACACCCACGGTACATGCCTGGGGGTACATGCAATTATAACTTGTGGTATAAAGTCATGTTTATTGACAAAATAATTTATTGATGTATGTATTTTTTCCCTCCTACATGTATACCTGACATTGAGAGGATATCCCATTAATGCCTGTCATTCTTTACTCTCACTTCTCCAGGATCAGGATACTTATTGACTGACCCTCAGATTGCCCATCCTGATGTTGAGTAAGTACTAAATTTGGAATTAGAAATTGCTGTATTTTTATTTACTTGGGCAAAAACAATTGAATATATGAATACAAAAGCCACCTAAGTCCATACTTTGGCCAAATTGAGTTAAGCATGGGAAATTGTTGCTATACATAGGCCTGTCATATGTATGAAAGAACAACTCAAATTCATTCTCTGTGTCTATTAAGCATGTGAAAAATAGCATGTATGAAAGAATCACCCAATTCCATGATTTGAGTCTTGTAACACATTGATTGAAATCCGTTATGTATAAAAGTCCACTTGTAACACATTCATTGCTAGAGAGTGACTTTTGAACAAAAAATGGGTTTAATAAAGGAAAGTGTGTGGTTTATATTACATGGCAGAATGCTTGTCAACATTATACATACCTGTGCGCTTTATTTTGTATTATCTTACTAGTGGTAATCTCATTCTAACATTGTTGTCTTTGTATATGATTCAAAAACCACCAAAATTTAAAATGAACCCCACAAAGTCCCTGAAAAGCTAATCGTCATACCTAATACAGGTTAATCCACTCATTTGCACGTAAAACTTACCATATTGACCAGGTAAATCTAACTGAAGGAATTAAAATGATACACAGGTTTTTCTCTCAAAATCACTTCCTATGGACTTAGGTGGCTTTTGTATTCATGTATTCAATTGTATCAAAAAGAAAACAATAAATTATAATGTGAAATGCACATTTTACTTTTATTTTGGGAAATGAATTTCTTGGGAAACGAGCTTGTGTTTTAGATCAGCAAATGTATTTAACGGAGGACTTGAGATCTAAAGCCACCAAATGCCATTCCCATTATGATGTGTACTGCATTTGCCTAGAAAACATCCTTCTTTGTCTTCACAGTACTTAGTATACAAATATTAACTGCTATGGTCAAAATTATAGGCCCAAGGTGATCTCAAAACCGGGCCTATAATTTTAACCATGTCCTGAATACAAAGCAATCAATATTAATACCAAATCGATTTGGTAGCTCAGTTAGCTGGGGCATTGAATTGAAGAGGGCAAGGTACCGGCTTCAATTCCTGGTAGTGACAGGTTACATATTTTTCTTTTCCTACCCATTTGTAATGGTTGTACAAACTATCAGAAACATCAGCGCAGCTAGTATGGGTCCAGTGCCACACAAATCACATTCCATGGCAGTGTGGGTTTTTGCAACATGTTTTGAACATATCGTGCATTAAAAAACGCTGATAAATGGGACCGGGGTTTGGGTGAACATTCCCACGTATTAACATGTGCAAAGCAAACAACTTGAGTCTTGTCGCAAAAGACTCACGATCACTAACAGTTATTGATCTACATTCCATGTAAAAACCACGTAGCATCAGAGATTTTTTGTGTGATTGGTAAAAGACAAATAAATGACAGGAAGAAAATTTTGTGTCTCTGTTCAGGCAAGCACTAGCATAGAGTTCAAAATGGCTTTTGTTTGTTATTGGCACAATGAAGTTGTCCTTTTTCAGCTCAAAGTCAATCAAAGTACAGCTGCCTTCAACCTTAAAATTTGGAAGCAAAATCAGTGAGGGCAATTTTTCAACTGGTGGGGTTTCATATGCCCATACATTGGTGTTTCTTTCCGTTGCAGAAGTTAGAAAATTAAACGATCCTACCTTGTTCCAGCACAGGGGCGTGGCACAAAAACCCAACTGCAAGGCCAGCAAAAAAGTGATAAAATAACGATCCGTGTTAGCCATCCAACAAAAATCAAGCAGTAATCGACCTCAAAACAGGCTCAGGTGAATTCTTCTCCAAGAAAAACAGCAACATTTTAATTAAATCCAGGTATCCATGATTGAGTTGAATTTCCCGCTGTTTGATCCTGTATTGCAATATGGCGGCTGTGAGTTGCTTAGTAGTACACATGGCACAGTAGGTGTAGTGTAGGCAAGATACTGGTCAAAACAAAACTATCTTCAAACAGCAAAAGTCCAATAAAAATTGTCCACAGAATTTCACAAAGCGTTGCACAAAACTGGATAAAAATTTGGGAAAACTAAAGAGGTTAAAACGCTATTTAAAAATTTAAAATCGGGAGTGCGATGTGAACACGTCTGCACCCGACGAGCGCAACATGATATATCATTGCCTAACAATAGTGACCGAAATGGTAACCTGAGCTTTTTTTTTTAAAACAATCCTCTTACATCCCATGCAATACAATTTTACCGGTACCTCTCCCACTACAAAGATATAATGCTTTACAATTCCTAATCTTTCTTTGATTACTATGGTAATTGTTTATAAGTAAAGCTCCCAGTGGACACCCTATTCCTTTTTTAAAGGAATTTTTATTCATGAACTGAAGGGTGCAATAATACTAACGGCACTCAACCATATTTCTATTTGGTGGTGTGAAATCTGTACACATTGAATCAGAATTTAAGTCCATTGGAACTGTTGATACGGATTGAATTTGAGTTTACTAACATGTTGTTTTTTTTGTATTTTGTTGACAGTACATATGCAAGAGGTAACTTGATGAACATTGCCACCAGCCGGTTTGGTGCAGTCCATCAGTGTAATACTGTGTGCACAGCCATTGGTTTGAGTGGTAAGTGTTCCAAAAAAATTAAGATATAGCTACATGTATTCATGTACATTTTATGCTTGTGTATCCGATTCAGATATTTTTTGACCCCACATATATGTGGGGCTTATGTTATCATCCAGATGGTTGTTTGTTTGTTACTTTGTTTGGGCAGAAGCAAATTCATTAATCCACTCTACAACTCCAACGCACTCACTGATTCACTTCAAACTTGGTACAGTGATAGGATATGATGATGGCATGATGTGCTGTATAGTTTTGTGTCATGTAATCGATGGCATAGTTCTGAATATTAACGAGCTGATTTGCATATTTTGCCTAATTTTTGTCTCGCCTGATAAGGTAGGAGACCAGAGGATGATCAAAGGAAGCCCCATCATGCACTGCAAACGTGTTATCACCAGAGTTTCAATTGCCACTTTACTTTTCAAATCCCATTGAATTCTGTGCAAAAGATGTTGTTTAAGAATTGTGCGTGTGTCATTATTACTTGGTCGATTTCAGATCTAAAGTGATGTATGCATGAAGGATAATTCACACCTTCTGTAGGTAACATAAAATGTGAAATCGACTAGCATTGTGAATGCGTTTTTATTGTAAATATATCAGTCCAAATTCAAATTTAACCATGTCCGTCAATGCAATGTGCGCGCAGTGATGTCATGTTCACTCACACAGTTCAGATCCTATTGCAAGGAAACTCGGGCCATATGTGAAGTATGAAGGTCTTTATGTTATGGTGTTGTGTCACATAATTTCAAAGTCACCATAGGTCATTTGAGGTCAAATGTTTTCTTGAAATTTGGATTAAGTTGCTCTCAGGCTGATGGGGAAAAGTGCGGGAAGGCAGGATGGGCAGTACCGGGGGGGGGGGGGTAAGGCAGAAGAAAACGAGCAAAATACCCTGTAAACAAATTATCTGGAGCTGCGAAAGCAGACGAGACTCTTGGTTCGAGAACTGCCTTGTAACGCAATAACCAATCAGCTTCAAACTTCAGTTGGTGATTTGATATGGTTGCCTCATGTGCTGTATAGTTTTTTGTGTCATGGTATTTGCCAAGGGGGGCCACTGGCCACTGGTCATTGACCAAGGGTTAATAAGGAACTTATTGTAGCCCTCCTCATTAATATGTTAATTTCAACTTGTTCTATATTTACAAGTTTGTATATTAATTATTCATATTCTTATAATGTTATTTGTATATGAAAGGTCACATACATAGGTCATCATCTCATTTGAACAGGAAAAATGCAATTGCAACTGAATTTTGTCTTAACTGCACTTTGTGAACTTTCATTTGAAGTCAACTTGTAAAATAGGCTTAAAATGAAAAATAAATTGTGTCTAATGTATATTTGCTATGCTAGTTACTTATGTAATCAATGTTGTTTATCAAACATTTAATTTCTCGAAACTTACTATACATGTAGCATCAAAATATAAGGTTTGACGAAATAAGGTTTGATGATAGCTAAAGCTGAATTGCTACTACATCGCTGAGCGATAGTGACTGTATTGACTGATAGTGATTGCCAATGAGGTACAGCGCTTTTTGTTGCATCTGGAAAAGGGTGCTACCCCATTGGTCAAATAATAATCTCTTGTTGACGGATTATAAATTTAGCTGTTTGCTGTGATATAAACATGTTGCATGTAGTACTTAAGACTTTTTCTCTTTTCCTCTCCTTTAATTTGTCTTAGCCATCAGGTCAAGGCCAAGCATGGCACCAGCACCCCGGCAAGGATTGATGTCCAGCATACTTCCAATTGGGTTGCTGCCATCAGTATCAGGACATAGACATTCAGTGAGTGAGAGCACACCAACTAGTGAGAGAGCTATCAGCTCATCAAGGCCCATAATGGTACAGCCCATGGAACAACCCACTCAAAGATCATTGCTGATGCTGCCTACCGGGATGCTGCCATCAGTATCAGGACATAGACAGGCATTTAGGGAGAGCACACCAACTAGTGAGAGAGTTTCAAGGCACTCAAGACATTCGCCTAGTGTGATTGGTGTATCAGCAGTATCAAGACCTAGGCCAAGTAGAAGAGCTTCTACATCAAGACATGAGCCCAGTGTGGAACCCAGTGTGATAACTATATCAAGTGTTTCAAGACCCAGGCCCAGTAGTATGGCTTCTGCAAGACCTCTGCCCAGGGTGGAGCCCAGTGTGATGGCTGAACCAAGATTATCGAGACCCAGACCCAGTAGTATGGCTTCCATATCAAGACCTTCTCCCAGTGTGATGGCTGAATCAAGGCCCAGTAGTATGGCTTCCGCAAGACCTCCGCCCAGGGTGGAGCCCAGTGTGATGGCTGAATCAAGATTATCGAGACCCAGACCCAGTAGTATGGCTTCCATATCAAGACCTTCTCCCAGTGTGATGGCTGAATCAAGGCCCAGTAGTATGGCTTCCGCAAGACCTCCGCCCAGGGTGGAGCCCAGTGTGATGGCTGAATCAAGATTATCGAGACCCAGACCCAGTAGTATGGCTTCCATATCAAGACCTTCTCCCAGTGTGATGGCTGAATCAAGGCCCAGTAGTATGGCTTCCGCAAGACCTCCGCCCAGGGTGGAGCCCAGTGTGATGGCTGAATCAAGATTATCGAGACCCAGACCTAGTGTGATCACAGTATCAAGAGGATCAAGACCTAGGCCTGGTTTAATGCCACCCCCATCTAGTCATAGGGCCATGCATAGAGTGGTATCTCAATCGAGACAGAGTATTCCAGCTGCAATGGGTAGACCCCCTGATGCCCCATCTCATCCCCAGCACCAGGTACCACCAAGACCGGGCATTCCTGAATCCCAGCAGTTCAGAAATCAACATGTAAACAGCAACAGCTATCCAGATTCTGAGGTGAGTTGTATGATAATCCTTTTAAATCAAGTGTAGTCATAGATAAATGTTAGGTTAAAGTCCCATTCAGTGATCCCAGCGCAAGTGTGAAAACAAATTAAAATTGTTTAAAAATTGATTAAAAGTGAAGGTTAAGTCATTCAAATTGTCATTTGGTATTTTTGAAATGAAAAATTAGGCAAAAAACAAACAAAGAAAACAGCAGTATTGACGAAGTTGAAGCCCTTTTCAATTACATGTAGCTTATTAATACAGATTCACAAAATTACAGATTCATTGAAATGGCTTATTTTGTACAATGACAAACTGAAAAGAACCAAAATCTGAAATCACTGAATGGGCCTTAAAGGTCAGGTCTATTGCAAAAACAAGTTTATCTCTCATTATGTTTCACTACTCTTGGAAATAGAGTCACCAAATATTAAAATCTTCGGCTTTGAGAGAGCAGCATCAGGTTGTCTTTTTGTTAACATGTTTGTCCTTAGATTTAGCCTGTGGTGACTTCGTAGATGCATTGTTAGTGATCAAATTTGAGGCGCGGTTTTTCACTGATGGACGTGTAACTGCTGTATCGTCAGAATATTGCGGTTCCAGCAAAGTAAACCTGTTGGACACTGGAACATTATATTGTTGAGAAGATACATTTGGCTTTGAAAGTGTAGATTTATTGTTAGATTGAGTTGAAGGTTCAGCAAGAAAATGCTTCAACACAGAAGAGGGTGCTGAGGTAGACTGCTTGGTAGTGGTAATGCTAAGTGATGGGGTACTCACTGCATCACTGTATGGTGTTGTCTGTGTTGATGCTGTACATGTAGATGTGCTGCGTTTGCAAGATGAGAGGTCTTGAATTTGTTGAAGCAGATGCTTTCTCTCTTCTGAGAACTCTTCAGCAAGCTTAGAAGAAAGCTTATCAACCTCTTGTATCAGCGATGCAACTCTTTCTCTCAGCATTGAGTTTTCTGTCTTGTACTTAGTTCTTTCTTCAACACATGTGATCAGGTTCTCCACTAGTGCTAACTGAAGCTTATCGGTATTATCATCAGCATGGTCAGAATTGGAAGGAGATTTGAGGGAGATTGAAGGAGATTGTGAAATTCTTGACTTCTGTGGATGAACTGGTGTGGAGCTCAGAAGACTTCCAAGAGAAAAGTTTGGCGCACTTAAAGGTGGTTGGCTTGAAGATGGGCTGCATACAGTTGGATCTGTTTGGGATTCACCAGTCACATTGCCAAGTTGTGCCATTACTGATCTGGCTAGTTTGGGAAGAACTTTAGTAGCCCAATGGGCATAGCCTCCTCCCTGTACTCTTACAGTTCCAGTTTGATAAAGAGTAATTGTAACTCCTTCTCCACTAGAAACAAAGCCTCTGTATATATTTCCATTATGCATCATATTTGTGGGTTCACCATAGTCCTGTTTCACTTCCTTTTCAAACAATTGAAAAGCAGGCTTGTTATGGACATGGATTGTTAATGAGTCTTTTCTTGGCAAAAGTTCCCAAATATGTGATGGAACATAAGAAAGATCAGTAGTTGAGAAACCATCAAAACTACAACTTGAGCTTGTATTTGTAGCATTAAACATGGAGGAAGGTGAAGGCTGGCTATGACTCACTGAGTCCATTGTTGTATTCAGTAGGCCTATTGTACTGGCCATTATGTAGAAAGTTCAGAAGAGCTGGTAGTAGATCAATAATCAATAACAGTCAATAACAGTCACACATTAAAGTCCAATATCAGTATGTCCAAGTATTCCAAATTCATGGAAAATACACAAACACTGCTAATATTCTGAAGAAACAAAGTACATATAAATCATCCTGGTGTTTACAGCTTCAAAATGGTATGAAATACAAGTACAAAAGCAATCAGGAAACAGTCCAAATTTGAATGAATTTAGGAGCACTCAGGAGTACACGTCTGCTCATCAACACAACCATCACTTACACAGTAGGTTAGATATGAATATTAAACATGTTAAATGTTAGACCAAAGTAGCTCAAAGTACATGTACTATACACCTGATCCATGAACTTGTCTTTTTTAAAGACAAATTCTTGTTTATTGTATTTCTTACATTTTTCTCCTTCACCACTCATGGGCTTATACCTTAGTGGCATCTCGAGATATGCCCATATAAGACCAAAAGGTTTGTCAGTTAGTAAGTAAGTAATCTAGTAACATACACTATCATAGGGTTGTCCCGCTAATGCGGTCCACCACCACCAACAACATTGACCATAAAAAGTGTGTAATGGTGAATCCAACGGACAAGGACACAAAACACCACATGATACAAGAGGATACCTTGAATATGAGCAACTGGAAAGAAAAAGAGCAAGGTACGCAGAAGTGGGACAAAAATAAGTAGGTTAAGTTCGATAGCCAAAAATTCCAGTTCCAAGGCCCACAGAAGTGCTAAACCGGCAAAAACAACAAGGATCAATGGGAATACAAAACATTGAACAAAATGTATATGACGCTGTTTGTCCGCCCGCTTTCTGCAGCATGGGGGGGTTCAAATTCCAGAAATCGGTAAAAAGGAGAGGTTAATTTTTGCTGAATCAAGATAGATGGGTTTCTAATAAGCTTGGAAGTGATATATAAAGGGTATGGGTACGGTAAAGCTACTGATTGAAAAAAAAAGTATAATAAAGTAATTTCATGGTATCTTCAAAAACGTTCATATTTTCTTCGTAAATTTCAAATGAAAATTTCATAAATTAATTTGCTAATGTGTTCATCTCATATTACATCAGCCATAGTAGAATCGATGATGCAGGAATTTTATGAATGACTATGATTAGTCAGTCTCTACACAGCCGCTTTGGCCCACTCACTCCACGCTAGAAGTGGAGCGAGCAAAACCACTGCTGCTGAAGTATCACAATCGATTCAGGATGTCTCGCCCATATTCCATGCCTTAGAAAAAACACATAGATTGGAATGTTTCATGCCTCTGCCTTCTAAGCGTATACCTGCCTAAGCATATACCTGAATTCAGCCGACGCCGGTATATAGCCTTCAGACCTGGCGACATCGCTAATCTTATGCGCAAAGTCTCTTTTGCAAACGCCCATGCTATTTTCACTATTTTTGAGTATATGCTCACACATACCCGACTTAGCGTCGACCCCTGTAGGCAACATGCCCAAATTTGTATTTTCGAAAAATGATTGCCTGGGATTATTGCAGCTCAGTGCATGCAGTAATTGCCACAGATGAAGAAGAAGATGATGAGTGTTTGTTAATACGTAATGTCAACAAATGACAAATATCAACATTTTCTGTCACTGCTGTTATTATTATTATTTAATTTTTTTTTTTAAATACACATCACCAGCATCTTGTCTTGGGAATACAGAACTGTCCAAATATCTGTAAATATAAACTGAAATCATGTGTTGTGTTAAAAAATTACCATCGCCACCAAGCACCAATCAAGAAATAGTAATAAGTCTTCATTGAAGAACATTATTTTGATAATAATTATCTATTCCTTTTGTGACAGGTGATCATTAATATGCTGGCATTACTTTGATTTTGGTAAGTGCATTATTTATTCACAAAAAGTTCATAGGCCTAGGCTAAATTAACTGGTATTAATTTTTTATTCATCTATTCTATCTGAAAGATCTTGATAAATCAATCTGTCACTAAAAATATACATATACATGACTGTATAGATTATCAGCAAGTTCCTTGTTATTAGTAGTGCAGGTTGAAACCAGACAAGTGGCTGAATTACATTGTGATGTATATTAAAATTCTTAAGTCCGCACAGAAAGTAACGCAGCTGTTAATTGTTTTCACAATATTTCAACATAGAGGGAAAGATGAATTATTTACGTGCATTTTGATACCCCATTTGTCAAATGTCGTTCAATATTAACAACACAGTAGTGCTTTTAAAGAAAAATATCTGCATTCAAAAGTTGCAGTTTACAGGGATCAATGGATATAATGCCAGCACGGTAGCACGTAAAGCCTGCCATTATGTTGGCGCTTATTTCAAATCAATACAAATAGCTGCAACTTTTAAATTTGGGTATATTCTTTCAAAACACTGCTGTGTTGTTAATATTGAACAAATGTGGACAAATTGGGTATCAAAATGCACACAAATAAACCATTCTTCTTTCTATGTTGAAATATTGTGAAAACAATTACTAGTTCTGAAGCTATAGAGACGGGTTTATAACAGCTGCGTTTCTTTTTGTGTAGTATTTAGTAAAAATACACATATTTTTAAAAAGACAATTGCAGGACTAAATGCAGGTATATTGAAAAATGAAAGAGGTTATTAAATCTGAATATTTGAACAATTTCATTTGAAATGTTAGATTCAACTGCTAACACATGTGTACAGTTCTTTTTATACAATTCCAAGACAAATGAAGACTTTTGAGCGACTGGAAAGGAAAGAAGGAAATAATAAAGAGAGAAAACAAAGAATGTTTCTGCAGTGTTTTCTTAAGCCTTTTAGAGTGTGTTATTTAAAAGGTGCCCTGTAAATGTGTGCCAACAATAATTTGCCCACTCCTTCTCAGCTTGCCAAAAAATATTTGCCCCCCCCCCAGTTTTACCCTCCCCCAGGGCTCATAATTATTCACATCCCCTAATCCACTTTGCAGTCTAGACGACACAATGGTAGAATGATAGAGTATAATCACCTCTTGTGCTGTATAATTTGTGCAAAGTTATTTGCATATTTAAGAATACAATGTGTATTAATGAAATATATTCTCAGTCATCCAAGTATGCCAAATATCAAATAGAAAATGAAAATCAATTCAACTGGACTTACTATTTTTGAACTGGCGATATTAGATATTTCATCAGGGCATCTGATTTTTCGGTGGCGATTGGTTTGTGACCAGTGACTATAGTTCCCAAATTATCGTAAATTTACATTAATTTAATTACCAGTTAATTATTTTTGGCCTCCACACATACCGTAAAACCCCGTCTACAAGCATATATAGTGTTTTTTATGAAAGCTAAATTAATTCAAAGCAAGCGTAAATATACCAATACAATAGATTGGTCTTAAAATAATACTTGTTTGTATATGCTTGGATCCGTAATTTATTTGCTCCAACTCCATAATGGCGCCTGGATAAATGTAGCTTTCATCAGAAGTACTCTATATGCTTGTAGACAGTGTTAAGTGTTTTGCGGTATAGGCTTATGTTATTATCCAAATGGTTGCCTGTTTGTTTGTTTGATTGCTTGCATGTTTGGTTGTCCGTCCTTGGCGAAACTCTGTGTCTTACAGGCATATTTGCCTTTCCACTCCGCAGCTTAAACACAATAACTGATCAACTTCAAACTTGGTACATTGTAATAGTATATGGCAGCCTGTTTTGTGTGCTTGTATATTATTTATATTTACAAATCGTTGTTATTTACACACCCTTATGTGGGGCCCACCTTAATTTACAAACCATGTTCTAGTTATTTACAGGTCGGTTTAACAACACTGAGACCAATAATAGTAAATTGCTGTATATACAAGTTATGTTATATATAACATCAGTTTCCATGTATCGTCATAACATCAAGTTCCATTAAGCACTTTTGCAAGGCAGTCTGTTTGGTGCTGATTACAATACATATGTAAACATTTAAACAGAAACTTAAGATGTTCGATCACATTTTGATTAAATTAAAATCTTACTAATCTGTTGTTTTTTGTTTTGTTTTTGTCTTTTTCTTTTCTCTAGGTTCAGGTGGACGTGACGTGTAAAGTGTGCTACCATCATCATGTAGAGCATGTCATTAGTGCCTGTGGGCACACTTTGTGTTCAAGTTGTCATACAAAAATCAAGTCATTGGCAAGGATTGAAAACACTACACATGCAAAATGTCCACTGTGTAGGAGGCCATATAACATAAATGATGGTGTTGTTAAGATCCATTTTTGTTAAAGGGCTATCATATATATTTAGGACAGTGTTCAAGCTTTGACTTACGTTTGGTGGCCAGAATGGTGGGAACTTGAAGTGAAAGATATCCTACTTAAAGGAACAATTTCTAGGGTGAAATTTTGTGTAGGAACTGAATCTCACGTAAAAATGCATAAATATAATCTTGAAAATTTTCCCCATAGCATTGTACAGGCATATTTCTGTTCAAAGTCCTTAAATTTGAGCGAAAATTGGCGCAAAAAATAAGTCCTTCAAAACTGGGTCTCTCAGGGCTAAACAAATATAAATTTGCTCTAGAGGGAGGTCTTGGCTATATAGCAAGTTTATATTTGTTTAGCTTTAAACCTCACAGTTTTGAAGGATTCATTTTTTTTGCGAAGGCCTTTATTTTTTTTCACATCTGCCAAATTGTTAGGAAAAGGGGTAACATATTACTATATGTTACATATTTATTTTTTGTCAGTACATCTAACTCAGTCAAGTTTTATACCACTATTTAGTGAAATGCTGAACAAAAAGACACAAAAAGCATCTCAATACCATTGAGGAGTTTTGTCACCCCAAAATGGCCATTTTTGATATAAAATTGGATCGATTGAACCCATATTTATTGGTCTCGCTATGAGTTATAAAATATTGGACGAGACGTAGTCGAGTCCAATATTTATTGGGCGTAAAGCATCCAATTTTATTATGTGTTGGATCCAATATTTTCACACACTTGGATCCATCAAAACAATGGCCAAAATTGGACCAAAAATGAATTTTTCTCCAAATTAGTGAAAATATGGGACATTTTACCACTAGAAATATTTAAGTAATCAAGAATTTTTTACTGTTTTCACCCCTAAATATATTTTTTTCACACCCGTGTCCGCCAAACGTAAGTCAAAGCTTGTATGGAATTGCACCAGGCTACTAAAGATATTACATGTGACTGATGTAAGGGCTCTATAACAAACCTTTTTACAGTCTTTTTTGTGGGATATGAGAGCACATTAGACACACCAAATTGCATTTTGAATATGAGGAATGACCTTGTGATATTAAATAATTTTGATTTTTTGACATTTGGGATACAAAGTGTACCTAGGACTTTTAAATGTTAGAAATGTCCATTTGTAATAGAGTACCGAAGTGTGACGTCATAAAATTATCTTTTTTGCATTTCAGCAATTTCATGACCATATTTCAGTAGAACATGATGAAAAACATCCACAGTCAAAATTTGGTGGGAATAGGATCATGAGGGCCCGAGATATGGCCGCATGAATACCTAATTAGCCCCATTGAAATCAGTGTAAATTGGCCTGGTTCATAACTGTTTGTATTGTATCACAATTTCAAAGAATAAAAATTATTTGATATCAGAAGAACATTCCTTGTATTCAGAATGCAATTTGGGGTGTCTGATGTGCTCTCAGCCACAAAAAAAATATTGTGCAAAGGTGAGTTATATGGGCCGTAACAAAACTACAAATTAATTTTGCAAATTGAATCTAATACTGGAACTAAAATTTGCAACTCACTTTGCTATGTTGCGTCCGAAAGCATCAAATGCATGCGTATGTGTGTATAACAGGTAGCATTCTTTACTTGTGCTTTAAACTGATTGTCCAGTGTGACAAACGTTTTCCATTTCTGTTGTATTTGGTCTAAAGAGTATTATATACAAATGTGTTTTGAGGGGAAGTGAAAATACTGCTTGTCCCTCGGTGTTTGCTGACTTCCTGATGTACCACCGGGGGGTGGGGGATAGTCAAGATCGGCCAACACCTTAAGGTGGTTCGAAAGGCAAGGTTTAGGGAAATCATGAATTCCAACATTTTTGCAAATATCTCCAAAACCTTTCATGTTACAATCTCAAGTGAGTTTGTACTTATGTAGGGATATGTTGGCCATGTTATGAAGGTAATAAAACCGTTGCCATGGTAACCAAGCAGTCGCTATTGGCTTCTGACCAATCACATTCAAAGTTGGTTTTTCCTGTTTTTTCATAAATCACTTCATTTTTCCCAATAGAAGTATACTCACATGTTGAGTCATGTTCCTGCACACCTCCACTGATTTTCCCGTAAAAAGTTTGTAAGTAATATGGAATTTTTGGCCAAAAACGAAAATTTCACTTTTGACCCCCCTCCACTGGGATTTTTTGGGGGAAAATCAGTGGAGGTGTGCAGGAACATGACTCAACATGTGTGTATACTTTTATTGGGAAAAATGAAGTGATTTGCGAAAAACAGGAAAAAACCAACTTTGAATGTGATTGGTCAGAAGCCAATAGCGACTGCTTGGTTACCATGGCAACGGTTTTATTACCTTCATAACATGGCCAACATATCCCTACATAAGCACAAACTCACTTGAGATTGTATCATGAAAGGTTTTTGAGATATTTGCAAAAATGTTGGAATTCATGATTTCCCTAAACCTTGCCTTTCGAACCACCTTAAAACATGTTGCCAAATTTGAAATTGAGATAAAGGTAAAAAAAGAGTATGGCAAAAATGCATCCTTTGGCCTCCATGGACATCATGTCACATTTGCATATTCCAGATTTTTTGCTACATTTCAGATTAAGATCCACCATTTTTAAAAGGTGAAATTGCAATTTTAAATCAGAAAGTTAAAAATAATCCAAGAATGTTTAGGTCATTACTTGGGGTCATTAGGGTTAATAGGCTATGATCCTTGTGCACAAAGTACAAACATCATAGTCACAAGATATTGATCCTCTATTACATTCTTCCTGGCAAATGTCCAAATCTGCTGGAGGGACTAAGTAATCTTGTGAGTTGTACAACTCAGGAACACAATACATTGTCCATGTGGCCTGTTAGCATTTTGTGCTTGGTGAGATCATGTGTTAATTCCACACTTCTGCTGTGTGAGCTAGTTCATCCTCCAAAATAAGTATTTTCACTAAATTAATAACAATTAAATTTTTAAAGCAGTTACATAGATTAAAGCCATATTGTAACATTTGTTGAGGAGGACGCCCTCAATATTTTTCAAAATTCTGTTTTTACACGATTATGTACTTTTAAATTAAACTAACATACCCTGCAAAATTCAAGACTCTGTGTGCTGTAGTTTTGTCAAAATCCGAGATTTTGAATAAAACGCAGCAAACATTGTTATTTTATTACAATGGAAATATTAGTTGAATGTGTACGCAATGTCATAACACAGTATGTATGGGATATCGTGCGGGACGGTACACACACACATGAAAGCATTGTACCATAGCACAACTGACGGAGTGACACGTATTGGCGGTGGTAGTTAATTCCAATTTTCTTTGCTTTACCTCAATTGTTCAGCTCAAAATTAAAAGGAGACATATCTAATAATACATTGTATGTAACAGCTAACTTAAAGAAATACTAATCTATTTTGTATGGAAATGTTACAATATGGCTTTAAGCGATGATACTTATCATTAATTGGCCTACTTTATTAAAGGATTTCGTGATCCTAGCATCTTCTTTTCATGACATTGTTCAGTAGATATCCACGAAAAAAACTTATTCCCAAAATTTCAGTTGATTCCGATTTTGCGTTTACGAGTTATGCATGCTAATGTGTATTGCACTACTCCATAAACAATGTGTTGTATACCAGAACGAAATTCAAATTTCACGATATCTTTGCTAAACGAATTAATCTGCAAGAAATATTTTGTACATACACATTATGTAGCAAGAGGTTTCCAGTGATATAAAAATCTCAACTTTTGTTGAGAAAAGTGGGGGGATGATGTTGTGGATCACGAAATGCCCTTTTAATACATGTACTATATAAACACAACCAAATTAAAAAGTCTCCACTAGTTCCATCCCCATTTAATCAGTCTGATGAGTTATGGTAAAATAATCTATATAATAATTTTCTATATACTTTCCTTCGAAGGTTGATACCAAATTTGATATCAAAAGTTTAATCATCGTGAGCATAGGAGCCGTTGTTTGGGAATTTGTGCAATTTAAAAAATGACAAATTACGAATTGACCATGCAAAAGCCAATGCATGATATCAGCTTATTATGTGGCCTGAAGCAACCCGTACAGGAACCATTGTACACTTGCCTGCGCACAATTGAGAGAGCGGGGTATTTGATTTGCATTTTGACATGCATGGGTAAACCTTTAACCTGCCGGCCTATTCAGGCGGCGTAATTCTTAGCACTCACGCTAGCTCCGCTACCTGATTAATTCCCTATGTCATTTTTAAAATTGCACGAATTTCCAAACAACGGTTCCTGTGCTCATAATAATTTCACTTTTGATAGCAAATTTGGTATCAACCTTCGAAGGAAAGTGTATAGAAAATTATTATATGAATTACTTTGCCATAAACTCATCAGACTCTGATTAAATGGGGATGGAACTAGTGTAGACTTTTTATTTTGGCTGTGTTTATATTGGTGCACTTCCATAAATGCAAAGTTTTACAGTTTAGAAATGCATGGTATTGGCGGTATACATTGTGTATCACGTTGAAGAACAAAGAGATGCTAACACTACAACACTAACAATGAAATCAGAAATGTTTCCAATCAATGCTTAACATAAAGATATAAATCCTGTGTATCAAATCGATGGGCAGAGTACGGGACCAGTGCAGAACAAAGTTGTAGCACAACCCCTTCATTGTAAATTGTTGATGTTTTGTATTTATGGCCTTTAACATGTTTAACGCAAACCCAAGATATCACCTTTACATG
This sequence comes from Amphiura filiformis, assembly GCF_039555335.1. Classification (NCBI taxonomy): domain Eukaryota; kingdom Metazoa; phylum Echinodermata; class Ophiuroidea; order Amphilepidida; family Amphiuridae; genus Amphiura; species Amphiura filiformis. The sequence goes on from NW_027305639.1 coordinate 65,761, forward strand.
TAGTTGGGGTTATGTGTTATTGATCAAATGTAAATATGGCATATCCTCTAATAAATGTCTATGGGGTGTGAAATTTCCGGAAAAGGGATCATTTGCCGGGATCATTTGATGATGTTACAATATATTATGGGATCACATAACAACAGATATTATTAGATATTAATTTTCACAAATAAGGTATCAAATTAAAGAAGACATCTTCCATAAACATGTTTTATTTGGATTTTAGTTTCATTGAACAACAGTTGCGATGTATATAACTGAGTAGTTACTTTTTGTGCTTGGTGTATGAAGTTAATTTTTTATTACTTCTGTGGTCTGCCCTGCACCGCAGCGTACAAGCGTAAATGCAGAAGTGATACACAATCAATGGTTTTAACAAGACGGTTGACCCACTGGTCGTCGGCACGCAAAAGGGGAGGATACCTTGCCACTTCTACGCGAGCGCAGATCATGGGCGTAATACAAAATTAACTTTAGCATAATTACTGGGTGCATTTATGGGCTAGTAAAAATGGTTACAAACTTACCATTGGCCATTTATAGGTTAATAAATAAGTTTTTTGATGTAGGATGTTCTCAAGTGTTGACTATGAGTATGTTCGGTTTTATGCTTCATCTCAAGTTTTTGCAGCTGATTTGTTGTTTTAAGTGTTGACAGTTTTATGTCCGTATAAGGGATTGGATAGCAACGTTTGCACAGTATATTTTGTAGGATACGAGAGCACATCGGACTCATCAAATTGCATTCTGAATACGAGGAATGTCCTGATGATACCAAATAATTGAGATTTTTTGAAATTTGCGATATAAAACAAATTTTATGGCAAATTATTAAAAATTGATATTTAACAGTCCACAAAGTAAACATTATAAATCTAATGATATTAACTTAACATGAAGAAAAGCTGTCCTTCATTTGTAGATTTAGACATTTTGTATTGAAGATATACATTTTTCCCCAAAAGACCAAATGTATATCTTTAATAATTTGAATTCCCATGAAATTGGTATTATATCGCAAATTTATTTTATATTAAATTATATTAATTTGATATCATAACGACATTCTTCGTATTCAGAATGCAATTTGATATGTCTGATGTGCTCTCATGTTCCACAAAAATATTGTGCAAATGTTGCTATCCGATTCTTTAAGTAGTGTAGAATTTGGAACCTTTTCATGATTCATTGTACATATGTTTTGTAATTTATTATTAACCTACTTCTTACAGATTTGTTCTCCATTTATTATGGACCTGGTGCTTACACATTTAAAACATGTTGCACTCTCGGCCCCAATGGTGGTATACCACTACAAAGTTCACTTTCCATATGGGCCAATATATATGATATATAGATCAGAAAGTTGGAATTATTTGTTGATATTTGTCGGATCACTCACCTTTAATTTCTATTTCTATGTGAATGTGGTCCTTTTGAGAAAAGCACTGATGAATAACTAAAAATTACTTCGTAATCAAAATCAGTTGACAACAATCTTTTACAAGATTACTAGTTCATTACGATGGGTTGTTTGATCACAATGTAATTTGTAAAAGAAATTTTTATTATGTTGTCTGATTTAAACAAAATTAATATGCATAGTTTAGAGCATACTGCTTTTACCTTGCATTTTATTGCATGTCAAAATATACTCCCTGCTGTGCCCCTGAACTCGATCTATTCCTGGAGACTTTATTCACCTTAATACAGACTACAGACAGTGGCGTGTACATTGTACACTGTACAAAGGTGGGGATGGCACACCCCCACATTTGTCAGTCAGTTAATGGAATTCGAAGTGACTCAATTTATTCAGACTTTTTGAAAACCTGATTACTTCTTATAGACTCGTTGTCATGGTAATTCATCTCTAGAGAGAAACAAAACATTGTAATTGCCACATGATTTTGATTTCAAATAGCATTTTCTTTTCAAATGGGTGTTATTATTTAAAATACATGTGTTTGTGATTGTGCTCAAACTTTTAAGCGGGGAGTATATTATATGAATATGTTAGTTTGAGAATAAATGTGCATAGATATGAGCCGAGGAGCAAGGATATTGTTTAGAGGCAACTCACAAACTTGTTAACACAGATAAACATGAACTTGGGTTTAAAAAATCTAGGGGATACTGGGTTTGGGTAGAGGTGTCAAAGTTTTCAAGTCAACATTTTCAAATAAATTTAAAATAAATTCCCTTTTTTTTTACTATAACTTCTTCTCCAAATTTTGAGGAAATTTCAAATATTTTAGCTACAGTTTAGCAAAATTGTCTATTTTCTGAAAATAAAATTGAAAACTTTTTGAAAAAAGGACTCATCCATATACTGAAATTGGCCTAGAAAGGGGGTCATTGGTATACCAAAAGGCTGGAAATGTGTTTGCAGCATGTCCCCGCATGGTCATTTCTACTGAGTACCCACCCTTGTGTTCGTGTTTGCAGACTTTTGTGTTAACAAGTCTTGATTGTATTGGTATTTATGTCTGATTATTTATGCACACAATATGTAAGTCGTTCACCTTGCAAAGTTGTTATTATTTATCTCCCCACCATGACAAAAGGAATTAGTTGGCACAACTTGCCTTCTTTAATGCTTTTTATTGGTTTAAATTAATTATTTATACTCCTGTCTTTTTGTCTTCAAAAAGTAAATAAATTGTATGACTAATACTTGCTTTATCAGATAACAATTTGACAAATTGTGATGATTTTATGAAAATAATTAATCTTTGTTTCAAGGCAATTGATAGTATCTGATAAGGTACATTGATTTAACATGACCAGAACAAAATCATGATTTTGCACCTTATTTCAATAACATCAAGATGTCCCATTCTTCATTTGGTTGTGGTGGGTTAAATCATGTTGAATGCTCATAATTGGTGACTAGCTACAAGGCATTAGTGTAACTTGATATGGTTTTATGCATCATCTCTATTTCTTTCAGGAGATTTATTTAAAGTGTTCAGAGTTATATGTTTGTTAAGTAGTGTAGAATTTGTAACATTTTTATGCTTCATTGTGCATACATGTACTGTGTTGTTTGTATTAAACGCTCCAGGGGCGTTGCATTTTTTCCAAATGGGAGGCATTTTTTTAAATTGATTTTTCAGTGTAAAAAGCTTTAAAATCAGCTCTAAACTTCTGGGTTCAAATTCAAGATAGAACACAACATTTTCACGATAAATACAACAAAATCACAGCTGTAAGTGCATCATCAAACAAAAATCTGATGAAATTAGTGAAATTCTACCATAGGCAATGAATTGCATGGAAGTTTGAGTTATAGTAAGTTTTTTCAACATAATTTAGCGATCGTAACTGACATGACTGATGCAAGTTTTAAGCTTATTGAAGTTGCTCATACGATATATGGTATGGCAATTTTGTGCCCAATAAATACATATATGTGGGGCTTATCATCCAAATGGTTATCTGTTTGCCTGGCAGTTTGGTTAGCTGTTTGGCTGTAAATTCAGTAATCCAATGTGCAGTTAAAAACGAAATAACAGATCAACTTCAAACTTGGAATGGTAATGTCCCGGTAATGTCTTGGTGATAGGATATGGTAGCCTGATACAAGTATGCTGTATGGTTTTGTGTCATGTTATTTGCATAAATATGATCATTTGCATATTTTGCATACATTTTCATTAATCCACTCAGCAGTTTAAACACAATACCATAAAGGTTCCAATAATGATGCTATAGCCTCCCTTGACATAGTGGAATTTTTGGCACAACCTTGGTGCCCTCCTGAAAAAAATTCCCACCAGCAAATAAGGGAACAGAACCTTAATTGTTGGGATTTCAGAGGAGGGTGCTCTCTATTTGTACATGAAATTTACCCCCAGCCAAAGGAGCCCAATTAGGCAAATCTTTACAGTAACTGATCAACTTTATACTTGGTATTGTGATAGTGTATGGTGGAATGATCTGCTGTATAGTTTTGTGCCATGTTATTTGCATATTTATGAATATTAATGAACTGATTTGCATAGTGTATATTGTTTATTAGTTTCACCCATTTGTGTAGGAACCACCTTAATTACAAAGCACATAATTCTAGCTGTCCCTTTTGTCATTAAAGATTGGAGGGTATGTTTATTAGATGTGAGCATTTAATACAAACAATATACATGTAGTATGTTTCATAAATTATTATGAAGCAGGGTATTTGGACAACAGGGATATTAAATGCAGTCCATAATCCAATGCAAAATTGATATGACTACTCCCCATTCCAGAAAAATACAGCACTAATTTTTTAAAATTTTACTTTCATTGCCAGTTAGGACTAATAAAGGATTGTTACTAACTCTTACCCTATACTCAAGATTTTGAATGCTTAGACTTGTGACTACAATTGTAAGAAAACATGCAAAATTGCATGTTTTTGGACCATTTTCCCTTAAATTGCAAAAATCTTAAAATTTGATTTTCATTGCCAGTTTAGGATTTTGCTAGTTTCATTTGGCAAAACCCCGGTCCCTGCACTCCGTGCATCCGCGGGTATTCATGCTTGTCGGTGAACTTTAAAAACACCCCCTTTTGCATCTCATTTCGCGAAGTTTTTAGGGGAAAAACACCCCTTTTTTTAGCGATTTCACGAATTATTTGCCCTTCGACAATACCCCTATTTTCGCTAAAACGTGAACGATAATTCTAATATACCCTTTTCTGCAGAAACGCGTAGGCTGCTCGATGAAAATACCTTTTTTTTCAATTTCGCGAACACATGGTTTGAAAAAAAAACACCCTTTTTTTGTGTGTTTTAGCAAATCGCGTTTCTCATCTGAAAACACCCCCTATTTCGCTAAATTTTCGACGAGCATGAATACCAGCGGATGCACGGAGTGCGGGGACCGGAGGCAAAACAGGATAATATTTTTTAATCCAAAAATATTAGTGCTGTATTTTTCCTGGAATGGGGAGTAGGGATTTCAACTGCTGCAATCTTACCTGTATGGATTTGGTGGTTAAATGTCTATACAGTTGGTGATATGGAGTAGAGTACTGACTTGACTGTAGTCCCATCATGCTTAGATTTAGATGAAATTTCAGAAACAGACCATCATATTATTATTATAACCCCATGATATAGTGTTCACTGAGAACATTAAGTTAAGTTGTAATTTGTGATACATCCATCTGTAACCATGGAGACACACTGACCCTTCTAGTTCTCCCAATCACTGTAGTTTTGACTGATGGGTTTTAACGTTCTTTCACTCATAATTATCAAGTGTCTGATACTTAAGTGTTGTTATGATGTTCTTATATTATGAAGACACATGTTGAAGTACACTGATATCAAGTCTACCTTTTTTGCTGCTGTAGCCATGTATGGTTTTTTTTTTTTTGCTAATTCTACTTCATTTATACCTGCATGTGTATCATGCTGTTACACATGGAAACAGACCATCAGATAATTATTATTTTGTTCTGTTTTATTAGTTTTTAACTGGGCAATTAGTCAGTTGCATCACATACTGTTCTATTTGTTAGTTGTTACATCGACGCAACACACTTTTTTTTAAATCATGTTTGAAAATTATGTTGTTGTTGAATTTGGCTTCACACTTATTTCTCAATTTAGATTTTCCTCAACATACTACATGTTTTGAGTTATAGGCTTCTAAAGATGATATTCCCACAAAAAAAATTTAATTTTGAAATTCTTAATTTCATAATATTTGACTGTGGGACTAAATGGACTTTCAAATCCTTGAAGTACATATTAAAAAGAGCTGTATGCAATCAATAATTAACAGAACTAGGGTTCAATCTTACTCAATCTTGTTTGAGGCAGGGCACTAATGTGTCATTTGCAAAATTATCCATATCTTGAAAAGTATTGATGCTATTCATATAATTTTGGTTCAATTGTAAAGCTTATTGTCCTGTGCTGACATTTAGATTAAAATCATGAAATGTCAAAAATGCGGCTTAATGTTCCTGTTTTTTCAGAGCAGGTCACATATTGCTATACACCAATTTTCTGTAAAAAATCAAAAATCTTGAAATAAACAATACTTGATGCAACCAACGAATTGGCTTATCCTTCAATTTTAAACTACTTTTACAAATTTAAAATGTTGTTTGTTTAGGGGAATCACAGAGTGTCTTTAACACCAAACTTGTATTAATGCATGTGCATACATAAATTATAATACAGGAATATACAAACATAAAACATCTAAGTCAAGTGAAATTTAGGAAATTATATCAACCCCAGCTGCAGAGAGTACCAACTCAGCCTAGTTTAAATGTTGCTCATGGAGGGTACGTGGAAACTTGGATTCAATGTGCTTTGTTGGACCAAGTTCTTTATGTAATGTGTTGTACCAAATAATTTGTGCAGAGTACTATGTGCGCAAACCTTTGTAATGCTGTTGTAATGCCTTTGTAATATCGATCCATTTCAAGCTGTACCTGGTACATGACATAGGCACACTATTTACCCTCCATGACTGACACATACCAGAATGTTAAACACACTACAATTTTGAGTCGATGCTCTTTGTCTCTAGTGTCTTTGAACAACCTATAGACGAATCCAAGGAGCAAAGTGATGGTCAGAATTCATTCAGACATTACCAAGTTCCATCTGCACCAAACTGGTGTTGAGACTGATTGGGAGGATACAAGATGCTTAGAAATTGATATTGATGCTACATCATTTCACATTTCAGATAGGAAGGACCCCATCAATGTCTGCCACCAATGTCTGTCATTGAGGTGTAGAAATGTGTCAAAATGGATTGGTCTATAAACAAAGATGAATAAACAAAACTCACTGAATATGGCTGTAACTGATTATATATCTTGTGGTTATGATTGTGTGCAGCATAGAACTGAACCAAAATTGCAGGGATAGGAGTGTAATGTTAGGAGATAAAGTGACTTTGGGCATAAACATCTTTTGCTTAATACAGGTCACCCATCAAAAGTTATAGACCTTCCCTATACTTCACATCATGCACTATTCAAGAGGATTAATCCATTTGGAGAGTGTCGCAAAATACATCCATCTCCCTGTGGGTTTCAAGTTCTGATCGTTTACATTGTAGGATGTTGGAAGAGTCTTCAAAGGAGTCTTCTACTAACTAACCAGGGATCCCCACACAGAGATCATTAACATACAGATTAACATGTATTTTTCTAACAGTTATACACTAAAGTAGACAGATTAAAAAATTCCGGTGCACTCACCAGGTTATTTTTCCCAGAACCAACTGGTTCCTTCATCATTAGGTATTGGTGTATGATAAGATCATGTATGCTAAGATTAGAGTTTCCAGTTGGTTCTGAAATTATCTGGGAAATAAGTGAGTGCAGTTGAATGTTTCAATTTTTCTACTTCTTTTTTGTTACCGTCATGTATGAACTTAAACAACTATACAGCTATTATACAGGGCGAGTCATAAAAAGTGCAATAGTCTATCTATATAAATAAAAGGAAGTCGCTAAATCTTGTCCAGAAGCAGGCTCCGAGATGCTTTCACTTTCAGCTCTGATTTATTCAGTAGATCGATCGGGTACATATTGCCATTAAACCATCTGGCGTTCATTTTTGCCAAACTATTCAATCACTATGGAAATAACAAAAAAAATGATCGGTTGTTAGGCCGTTGAGTTCAATAACCTTATGGGTCAGGTCATGACAGCAAACGCGTCAAATGCAAGCGATGTCCAACACGCTGCGTAAGTGGCGAGTCACGCACCTGCGCGCATACATGGTTTCACGCGCATTGCGGCGCATGGTATGGGCGCACTTAATGTTGGCTTACCGCGCGTGAGGCCTCACGTATGTGTATGTGACCGGCCATAGACATTGTTTGTCTGGAGTGCGTGACTGACTGCTTCTCTGAGACAGTGGCGGATCCAGGAATTTGGGAAGGGGTGGGGCACACTCGGAAATTTTTTGCCGCCACCTTTTTTAATGGCCACGAAGCACCATTGTGTCTCGCGCCGTGCAGCCGGTTGTGTCCCCTCAGAATTGGAAACTTGGTCAAAGCAAAGGCCTTGAAGCAATTTCGGGGATCATTAGGTGTAAGCTGATGAAATGGGGGGGTCATTGGGTGACAGATTTGCCAAAAAGTCCACTTTACAGAGGAATGTTAAAATGTAGCCAACAGAGTCGTGCAACTGTTCCGTATAGCCCGAAAAGGTTAAATATTAGGGGGTGGATGAGCCCACTTTAGTGGAACTTGAAAGTCCACATTTTGGAAATTTAAGTTTTATGAGTCCTTTTACGGCGATACCCAATTTAATTGTTTTGTCCACAAGGCACCATTTATTTTGAATGAGAGCACACAGTACTAGTGTGCAATAAAGAGACCAGATCTGAAACTGCACTTTAACTTTAAGGGAGTCTCCAGCAATCATAACATAATGCCTTTTATGTTAGAAAAATAATTATCAAGCACGAAGAAGGGTGTGAGAGACCAGATTTTAATCTTTCCAGATATTTTTTTGTACACTTCTTGCGTACAAAAGTATATATGGGTTAAATAATTTCAGATTTTTTTACAAAAACAGATTTTTTTCAAAGACACACTCTCAGGTCTGAGCACATATCACATGGTCTTATCTAAAAGAAACTCATATTGACCATAAAAACTGTTGACTCTCAACACACGATATTCAAAATTCAAGCGCCAATATTGTTTAAGTGTAATGACGTAATGGTAATTTGTGCTCAATTGTCGTCAACCTTCATTGAATTACTGGGACGTCATTGCACTTGACAATTTCAGCGCCTAGGAATTTTGAACATCACATATTGAGAGACGAATGTTTGTTTGGTTTTTATGGTCACTATGAATTTGTTTTAAATAAAACCACATGATTTGTGCTTGATAATTTCTTAAATATAAGGCATAATGTTGTGATTGCCAGAGTCTTCCTTTAAATCAAGGTTGATTTTTGTGTTCTTTCAATTCCTTTTTACAGTTCAAACAAACTTTTTAGCATTACTTAAGTCCTTCATACCTCACCCGACTCTAACTCCAGTTTTTCTATTCCCAATAATTATTAGTATGTTCAGTTCACTGGATATTTTGTAATTCACTCCATTTCAATTAGCACGCAATTCCTTTTTTAAAGACATTTAAAAAACCCACCCACAAATTTGTATGTTTCTTTTTATAGAGAATAAACACAAAGTAAAGGTAAATATGAATTTAAAAAATGTTTCTTCTACTTAAACAAGATCAAGGGCAGTAACACTTTGGGTGCTCCGTTCTACTTCAGAGCGAATAAGCTTAAGAAAATGGCAGTTGTTCTAAATTTACCTTAAAGGTGTGCTGACATTCAAATTTTAGATGTCTCGTGGAAAACATTAAAATTGTGTATCGCTGAAAAGTGTGTCATAAAAAACAGAATGGTAAATGCTAATTCCTTCATTTTTTCACACAAGGTCACTAATTGATAATCATTTATGTAAAGTTTTCTAACCTAAAAAGTTCAACCTAGTTCTAAAATAAAAATGGATTCTTTGCTCTATTGCACTTTTTTGTTTACTCGCCCTGTAGCTATTATTAGTACATAATGTATAATACACATGTACTTCAAGCAGACTTGGGAAGCATGTGGAAAGGGGAAACCATGGGTCTTTTCAGAACCCCAGTTCAGTTTAGTTCAGTGAATGTGAAAGCAGGTGACACAAGTTTTTGTTTTTGTTCAGTTCAACAAGGTGTGAATCATTTGTATTGTAATTGGAGGTTCAAATCATACATGTAGTACATGTTATCAGAGGAAAGTCCCAGAGATATAAATAAAGCTGCACAATTTTGCTTTGTACATTTTATATTTGTTGTTTGTGCTTTGATTTTGTGTACTGAGCCAAATATTGATATTTATGAGGGTCGGTCATTATGTTATGAGAGTTTACCATAAGCCTTTTTGAAATATGGGGGGGGGGGGCAGAAAAGGAGAGGGCGTAATCTTTTGTATGCTTCTCAGCTGGACAAAAGATTACTCTCCTTTTGTGCCCGCCATATTTCAACAAGGCTTATTGACCACATATAAGCCTATTGAATAATTTGATGGAATTTCTTCATGATGATCACTAACCACATATGCCTATAAATAATAAATCAATAGGCTGGAGACACTGAAAATCACGCAAAAAGGCAGGCCTTTTAGTACTGTAATTTTAGCACTTGAAGGGAACCATCATTATTCTGCAAAACTGAAAATGAAAAAGCAGTTATTACCAATGACACTAATTATCTCCAAAATAAAACAGGAAAATACAATGACTGGTCACATGTACGATGATAACTGGTTCAGATCAATGAACAATCTACGTATGGAAATGTATGAAAATAGTACAATTTCATGTAAATAACTAGGTACTACAATATTTGCAATGTAAATAGAAAATTTTTTATGGATGATCTCGACCTCAAATGAACAATTTTTAAATATATATTTTTCACTCAAACGATGACCTCTCTCTCACGGTACCACTACTTCTTGTATAATGTAACAATAATAGAATAATAGTTATATTTTAATCATGGTTTACAATATTTTCTAGGGAGACTCCCGATTTAATGTTTAGGGGTTAGTCAACAGAACTGCCAAAAAAAATTAAATTTCCACATTTGCTATGTTTATATCCTTGTTTTATCAAATTATCAAAAATGTACACATATTTGACAACAGATTATAAAAACTTACACCTTTCCAGCTTAAGTTGGTTTTATGAGCTGAAAGGTGTTATACTACTACTCCAAAAGGCAGTATACTCTCCATACTTTAATCCTATGAAAATCTAAAATGCAGACCTCCCAACTGTCCCTCATTTTGAGGGACTATCCCTCATTTGGGGTTTACCAAAGTGAAAATGAGGGACAGTCCTGTTTTCTGAAAATTTCAGTGATGGCAAATTTAAATGTAAGAACAGCAGAAAATGATGAAAATGTCTCTTGAAAATTGGCTGTAGCATTCTCTTTAGTCTATTGTGATAAATTCAGACCCGCAACACCTCTGAATTCTGAAAGTATTGCACACCAGGTTTTGGTCTCAATGTCCCTCATTCTGACATTGGTAGGTTGGCAGGTCTGAAAATGTACAACAGTGCCTCATTTCGGCCTCTTTATTTCCCTAAATAAATTTGACTAATTTTCAGCCAGTTATTTTAGACCATTGATTTTATGCTAATGCTGTTACATAATCAAATGTGTGATATCATTTTACATATTTGGAGTGTTTGTGGCCTGTTGACATACGTTCTCGGTTCACAGCTGTCTGCCGAATTCATAACAACATGTATGTATGAGTCACCATTGAACTGAGAGAATATGTCAAATCGCGGCATTCATTGCAAACTTACAAAGGCCAACAAAATATGTTTGATTGGCGTAACATAAACAAACAAAAAATAAATCTTGGCTGTTTCTGATTACCTAGTGATACACACAGGATTTTTTGTAACTAGCGTTGGCCGCAATGCTTCCACCTTCACACATGTCATTTTAACTGGGAAGGTTTCACTTGTAGCTGGGAAAAAAAATTCAATTCCAACGCTATCAAATTAGCATATTTTACCACAGAAACCTAGTGGAATTTGAAGACATGTCGTCGCTGTTTTGGCAGTGTCGTATGATGATTTTTGGGCAAAATGAGTTATTTTTCAAAATCTATGAATGAAACTCTATATAGTCACAAAGTTTTGAGACCTAAATGTAATTAGTTAATGAGATATGGCACTAATTAGTATGATACGACATGTTTTTTATGTAACACCCCTCCCAAATCTTCATTCTGTGTTTTGGCATACAGTCGTATCATAGTCGTATCATGATACGTCACCATAGGCCAACTTGTATCAGCAGTTTCCTACTGTTTTGGCATACTGTCGTATCACATGGCGTATCATATATTTTTACATAGGTTGTCAAATTGTGCATATTTTGGCATTCTGCCGTATGAGTTTGCAGCTTAATTACTTCTAATAGTGAATGAATAAATAGTTTGTATTATGTTGGAAACAAAGACAAATATATAATAATTGATGATATTTTTTGATAATAATAAACATATTTACTTTGGTGCTCTCCATGCAGTGGGTCTTCAAAAATTGGAAAAACTTTAAATGTGATTTTCTCAAAACGACATTTTTCGTCATATGACAGTATGCCAAAACAGCGACGATGTAATCACCACCCCTCCACCATGTCACATCACTTCACGCCTTACCAGTCCAAAGAAATTGGATGATGTGAAATTTATGCAAATGAGGTACCAAATTAGCATATTTTGCAACGAAACCATCAGTAATTTGAAGACTGCTAATATTGCCATCTCTCCTTCAAATCACATCACTGTACACCTTTAAGGCAGTTCTGAGAAGCACTCATATTGAACCTCAGATGGACGGAATGACTGATGGACAACCAGAAAACATAATACCTCCCTGCGGTGGAAGCATAAAACTTTTTTTTCATCCCCAAAATTTATAAAAATATTTGTGTTCGGAAGTATACTTAGGGTTTTACGAAAATCAAGCCCCCCCATACAACTCCAAAACAGCCTCAATTTCAATTCCAGTCTGGTAAGTAAAGACAAATTCCAGTTCACAGACTTATAACTATACATTTATTGTCTACATGATTAACATAACATAAACAATGCATATAATATATGATACAAAGAATACCGGAATATATTAATTGTTGACTTCAGTCCACCCTCCCTTCCAAACCTCTTTTATAAAGTTACCTTTATTAAACCAGAGTCTCGAAGCTGATGCGTGCATCGGTAAAATCCTCTTTGAAAACTAAGAAATGTATTTTTTTTTCAACAAAAAGGCAAAAATAAAACTCAAAATTCCTAAATTTAACGTTTTCAACACAGAATTATTTTGTAGCAGTGTATATTTGATAATTTCTGCACATACTGCTTGTCCCAAAGCCTGTACTGACACATAAAAAAAATAGAATTACGCAGTTTATATACGTAATCAATGTGGCTCCCACACAAAGGTGTATACAAATAATACACTTGATGCAAATAAGCTCATTTATATTCATAAATATGCAAATAACATGACACAAAAATATACAGCACATTAGGCCACCATATACTATCACAATACCAAGCGAGAAGTTGATCGGTATTGCGTTAAAAGCTGCAGAGTGGATTAATAAAATGTAGGCAAAATATGCAAATAAGGGCATTAATATTCATGAATATGCAAATAATGTGACACAAAACTATACACCAGGCTACCATATCCTATTACCATACCAACTTTGTTTTTTAATTTCTCCTTTTATTTCTGCCATAGTTGACCTTCGTTCTTTAAGGTTTCTGACACCACCTCGTATTTCTCTCACTGACCTAAAGTCACCAGTATTATCATTTTTTATGTTAATTCCAAGTACAAAAGCTTGATCCAATTTTATTTCATTTTTGTTCCCTTTCATTGCATCTCTTTTCTTGAACCAAAGATTCTCTAACAGGGTATTCTTATTATTGATGAGATTCATCAGGATCGTTCAAAGTCAATTTAAATTAATGAGATTCTCGTAACCGATCCAAGAAAATGAAGTACTCACTCGATGTATTTCAGTTCCAATCAGGAACCTTGTTCACTCTGCAATGACTGTAAGTAGTGTTTCTAGATGTCAGCAGACCCAAGTGGCTGTGAACAAGGACGAGGGGGCATACAAATCGGACAGAATCTATGACCAGATCATCTCACAACAGCAACCAACTGTTGACATCTAGAAACACTACTTACAGTCATCGCAGAGTGAACGAGGTTCCTGATAGGAACTGAAATATATCGAGTGAGTACTTCATTTTCTTGGATCTGTTACCAGAATCTCAATAATTTAAAAAGGGTGTTCTTATGCCATCAGACCTCAAGTTCTTTTTGCTGACTGCTATTCTGGCTGCTACTCAATCACCAATTGCCGGTATAAATTTTGTCAACTCCTCATCACTCGTTTTTATTATTACTGATGAATCAATCAAAAGAAAAGGTAAAATTGTGGTTATAATAATCAAGCATAATGTAGACTCTATTTTCTCTATTGTACTTCGAGTCAATAATTAATTTTATATAAAATGGTCTCATTATTTTTCCGATTTGAACAATATAAAAAAAATTGACCATACATGTACTTCAGGTGTTGCAATGTACCACACAGTTTTCTTGAGTTTTTCTGATGTGAGATCCTAGTCGACCAGTTTGGACCACATAGAATTACACTAATGTACGCATTTGCCAGTATGCCATTGCCAGGGAACAGTAAGAGTGATACAATTGGCTCATTTTTGTACATCTGAGTTTTTAACCTCATGTTTCCTGGGGCATTTGCACCTTGGTCCCTACTTCGTGACGCATGCATAGAAGAGCAAAGAACACAGTCACAGTCAACAAATCTGACAAGGGTTTTCATAATGCATCAATTGTTATTTTTGGCTCATACACATATGTGTTATCATCAAAACGGTATGTTTGTTTCTTTGTTTGCCTGTCCGGGCCGAAGCAAATATGCATTTATCTGTGCAGCTCCAACAATCCGATAACTTCAAACTTGGTGCATATGGTGGACTGATGTGCTGTATAGTTTTGTGTCATTTTATTTGCATATTTATGAATATTAATGAGCTTATTTAATTATTTTGCCTACATTTTCATTAACCCACTCTGCAACTTAAACGCAAAAAACCGATCAACTTCATTATTATGTTTTCAGGGTTATTAGGAGTTAAGAAAGCCTAATAATGATAATATTGGATGGCTTATTTCGCATGATACCATAACATATCGGATTCGTCATACAAATATTTTTATGACTCATCCGATATGTTATGGTATCATGCTCAGCCATCCAATATTATATCAAACTTGGTATTGTACTTAGTATATGGTGGCTTGATGTGCTGGCATTTTGTGCATATTAATGAATATTAATGAGCTTATTTGCATATTATTTGTATTTAGGGCTCATAGCTAAATAACCATCCCCCTGCTTGGCTGGGGAATCCCTCATTCAATGGGATTAAGCATTGTGGCTGCAGCTTGGCTGCACGCTGGTAAATTTTGAATTGCTTTATAAAGCAAGGTCATCTAGTGGATGGACATAAAGTTACAAAGTTACTTAAAGTTAAGCCTCCAGCATACTTTCCTGCAGCTTGCCGCTGCGGCAAGCGGCAGGGCGTTTCAACCAATGACAAGCCTTGATTGTGTCCGTTTGTCTGCAATACGTGTGCGCCACGCCGCTCAGCGGCAAGCGGCAGGGTAGTATGAAACCAGCATTAAGGTTGGTCTGAATCAAAATTCAAAAAAATAAAAAATATTTTTATCTTGTTTTTAAAAATTAATAAAAAAAACAATTTTGGCCAAAGAATTTTTTTGTTAGGTCACGAAAGAGAAGTGGGCCAAAAAAACATTTTTTGGGATTTTGGGCCAAAATGAGCATTTTGGCCCTAATTTGACCTCACAGATGAACTTATCAAGTCTTTGCCATTCTAAATATGTATACTTTTATATACTTTACACCAACAATTGAGCAGTTATGAGGCCCGAAGTTTACATAATTCCAGGGTTCAGACCAACCTTAATGAGTCTCACAAGAGACAAGAGCCAAAAATTACTACACGTTTATTGCAACATAACCATTGAATTTTCTATAGCATATCTGTGAAAACAAAATAGGTTAAAAAGCACTTTCTATATATAACATGTTTTTTTGTTTTTTACTATCAAAACAGCTTTGTTCACACCATTTTGTTCACACCATTTCATTTCACCTTGAGAAATGACATACACTAAGCCAAAAAAGAAACTTATAATTTTTCACCAGGCCATATCTTAAAATCCTGTCCATCAAAATTAACCAAAATTACACACAGGATTGCCTCAATACTCTACTCTAAACACATGTCAGTAACCAATCAATTGACCAACTGACACAACAGCAAAATGCACTGATATGGGACAACTTCCTGGACCACATTCACAGCCCTATTGGCACCCAGCAAAAGAAATCTGTGAGAATGGCATCTTGAATCATAGGTCACAGCAACCAATTTTAACAACATTAAGTTAAAAACATTAAAGAGAGTCAAAACAAACTTACCAGGATCATTATGTCACATGTCCAAACAAATAATGAAGTCCTTTAGTAACGAGAAGCATGGGGCAATCTTCCCCAGGATATCATCAGGAACTTGGTTGGAAGCATGAGAAGCAGGTGCACAGCATGCGTGCAAGCGCACGGTGGACATACCCGTTACTAATGGACTTCATTATTTTGTTTGGACATTTGACATGATGATCCTGGTGATTCAAGATGCCGTTCTCACAGATTACGTTTGTTGGGTGCCAATAGGGCTGTGAATGTGGTTCAGGAAGCTGTTCCATATCAGTGCATTTTGCTATTGTGTCAGTTGGACAACTGCTTGATTAATGACATGTGTTTAGGGTAGAGTATTGAGGCAATACTGTGTGTAATTTTGTTAATTTTGATGGACAGGATTTTAAGATACGACCTTGTGAAAAATTATATAAGTTTCTTTTTGGCTTAGTGTATTATTCATGAGCTTTTCCAGTTATTTTTAACTGAGTAACTACATATATATATCTCTGTCTTGAAAAGACCACAGGAGTCATGCACGTAACGTAAGATCTTACAAGATGACATAACATTTAGGTTCATCAACAAACACAATTCAAACTGCTAAGGTTATATCTGTGTCTTGAAAAGACCACAGGAGTCATACAGGTAAGATCTTACAAGATGACATAACATTTAGATTCATCAACAAACACAATTCAAACTGCTAAGGTTATAACTGGTCGCATGTCATAAGTTGGGTATGCAAAAAGGGTGGAGGGATTACACTTTTCTGAAAATTGTGATACAAATTTGATTGGCTTTCCCTTACCCCGTATCCTACATCAGTGGTTGATACCTCATTTTAAGCCTAATATTATACTCTTTCAGTCTACTGAAGCATATAATTATACATTATTCAGCAAACAAATCACACCAGTTGAAATGAAAAATGCTAGGGGTGGAGAAGCAGGCAGATGTGGAGCAGGCAAATGCAGGAGTGTACAATACCGGGCCTACATGTATGTGAAAATTCACAGGTCAGCATGTCAAAACTACTGATTACTTTATCAATTCTAGTGAGGGTATGATGTATTGATAGCTTTGAATGTTGAATTTGTACACCTCAAACAATTACTGACTACTTAAGGTGGTACTACACCCCCTGATAAATTTTGTGACTAACTTTGCATTTTTCTCAAAATGTAACTACACACTGGTAATAAAAGTTATGTATATTATAGGGGCAAGGAATCCAATTAATTCACTGAATCAAGACAAGGGGTTGGTATTATGTAAAGAAATGAGGTACATTCTAGCGGTACCTCTTTTCTTATCATAAAATAAACGTACCGCTTGTTTTATTCCAGTGTAGTAACTGGATTCCTTACCCCTGTAATATACTTAACTTTTGTTACCAGCAGTGTTGTTAATTTGCCGGTAAATAAAAAATGGCGGTAAATAGCCGGTAGAAAATGGTAAAATAAGTAAAAAAAGTAAATTATAATTAAAGTTATTGAACAATAAAAATTCAATTCTTTTCATATTAAGAGCTACATAGATACTTGAACACAGTCCTCTTTTGTTGAATATACCTTATTCCAGATGAAAATCGGCTTCATAAATAAAGCTGAAGTTGTAAGAAGTGAAACAAAAGTCATGTAGTATTTACGTACATTTTTAACAAGTGTTTCAATGTTTTCTCTCATATGAAAACAACACACGGACACAGAGCCTGTGTAGCTACTTGGCACTAGAGTCCTGGACTATATCGGAGAAACCTACCGGATTCCGTTTTCATTTTCATGGTAGTCTTGGTAGAACATTTATGCTATGAATTTCAATTGAATGAACACAGTTTTTGATGCAAAAAAAAAATTGTCAGGCTGTGTTTGTTCATTCAATTGAAATTTCCACTGACTGTATACCCTATCTCATGACTGATGGTAATGAATCTGGTCATCTTATATAAATAAAAGGAAGGTGTAACAAATTTTGGCTCCCTCTCCCAATAAAACCACGCTATTATTCAACTCCACACATTTTTTTCCATTTGTAGCTTAATATGACTTATAATATAGGATACTTTATTTGTTATGAATTAAGGAGTAAGTAATTAATTAATTAAGTTTAATGCAAAGGTCAGGGAACTTTATGAGTGTTAAAAGTTCATTGACAGAGTAACAAAAACTAAACATATCACTTCTCACATCAGACAGTTATACATTTATGTACATGTAGTGGGGTTTATAATATGTCAAACATAGGGATATTCCCTGTTCTGCTTTAGTATATGGACTGTCAAACTAGAGTTGCTTAAAAAGGGACATTGGTCAGGTTATACAAGGAATATTATAAATCAGTTCTATTGCACAACCTTACAACATTATCACTGATTATAGCAGGAAAGAAGTTTAAGTGAACAGGCCAAATACTATTATTAAAACTTACAAAGATGTTTCAGTGTTAAATGAATTGTTCAGTGCATCGTGGTATTATAAATCTTTATGAATATGTGTACAATTAAATAATACCAGTATACATTTTATGATTATAATATATACGCCCATTTCCCGTTTTCTGCGATCTTGAATTGGAAACTAACAAGGTAAGAAATCATAGTTTAATTTAATTTAAGAAGAGCTAAGAAGACTATTCGTGGGTATTGGAATAATTCTTGCATACCCTATTCAGTAAGCCGAATACTAGTATAGTGACCAGTAGTATTAGCGGTCGACCACTAGTGGACCAGTAAGCCAAATGCTATACTAGTGGTCGACCAGTAAACCATAGTATTGACCAGTAGTGGTCGAACATTAACAGGGCCATCCAGTATAGCAGAATGCTATACTACATGTAGCATAGGATACATGTAAGCTGAATGGGGGTTGGGGTGTGTGTGATGTGGGGGGATGTGTGTGCATGAGGGGGCGCTTGAGGTATACTGACGGTCAAGGACTTTTTTCCCACGAACTGAGGACTTCCAAAAGCTGCGGACATCACTGGTGCTACTGATACACCTCTTCTGGCGTAACAATAGGGGGCACCATGGGGGCAGTAATTGATGACCCCGGTGTCCGAAGAATCTCCCCAGATTGTCCTCAGTCAGTTTATGTTTTCATGCAAAACAAACAGCAAACAGTTAACACAGATGAATGGGACATTTTCCTGGTCTAAAATGCATCAAACGGGGACATTTGAGCACCGGGATGTTCCCAGTTGTAGAGTTGTAGTGATAAAAATGACCAGTGTTAATTAAGATGTCCCCAGTTGTCTGGGGGGGGGTGTAGGATATACCCGATTGTAGGTTTCAGACAAGTGTCCCCAATTTACACACACAACTGTCCCTAATTGATGCACAAATGTTCATAATTGGTGATTAGGCTAGAATTGCATGTATGTGTGTCCCCTTTTGACAGTTTCAGGCACATATGTTCCCAATTTACACATGTTACAAGACAGGGTGGTGGGGGCGTATGTGTAATTTACCGACAAACATAGGGACATGCACATGATATTTCACATTTAAACAATTGCAATGGGAGACCATCTTCAGTTTCAGACGTCTGCAAACAAGCACAATTGCATGTATATGCAACATGCATTTGCGAGATACCTCTATTGTGCATTAAATATACTGTCCGCAGTTGCTAGGTAAAATTGCATTTCATACATGTAAAAGTGTCCTCAGTTGGTCAATTGAATGCAGTTTCAGACATCAGCGTTTGCATAGTCCTAAACTGCATGTGTCCACGTTTGGAATAACACTCAGGTGTGTGTGTAGGCCTATTGATCAGGGTTTCCTTAATGCCAAATGAGGACACACGTACACCAGATGTTTCTAAAAACAAGGATCTATACATGCCATGAGGAATTGTATGACTGAAGGGGGCACATCCCCCAAATGCCACCCTTCTGCATCGTGCAAGCATGACTGGCAGCGCTGATGCACCCTGTACTTTCTAATTTCTAATCTTTTGACAATATATATCATTCCAAACAATTCAAAAAATGTTCCCAGCCGGAGGCCTGTATGATATACATGCATGTATAGTAGTATAATAGTACATTCTGGAGTACATTCCTCCATAAAAATCTTCAGCAAGTAGCCCATTTTTTTACTGGGAAAAAATTAGCTGCATATACGGGATACAGTATGTAATAATTATTAATATATGCCTCAATATAATCTCCTCCTTGCACTACACCATTCCCTATTTCAAGAAACTGCCAGCATGAAAACATATACATACCAAATTTATATCAAATATATTTTAAGCTTATATACCTACATACTACATTATCCATGCATGTAGCATTTTGTTTGCACACAATTACTACATGTATATATGGATCACATAATTGTTAATTGTCAAGCAACATCCCAATAATTTGTACAATTAATGCCTGTAATACAGCTAAAAACATCCAAAAACAAGATTCCCATATCATCTCTGCATTCACACCAATTCAAAATGGCAGTTATAAATATATTCCCATCATGCTCCAGTCCTTGACCCTGGGGTCGACCATTAAGGAATGTTAGTTGAAGGGTAATATACTTAGAAAATTTTCCTTCTTGTTGAGAATATTAAACCACTTGGTCTGAATGGTAGTTAAAAGCTATGAATAGTAAGAGGAAGGGTAGTTAGCGGTCCTTACTATTCAAGAAAATCTTACACTAATGGTCGTACTACTATTCGAGGGTTTTGAATAGTAACGACCACTATCAATAGAGTATTATTAGAGTTCGAATGGTAGATGAATAGTTATCGAAGGGTATCTTAGCCTTCCTGTTTGATAAGGGCTGGGCAAGGGGGAGGGGTGGGCAGAGAAATATTTTTTATTTTACATTACATTCCCGGTATAGGCCTAAAATGAGGGCAATCCTTTAGCCCCTACAGTTTTGTAGACAGGATCGTAGTGTTCAGAGGGCCCCACAGCAGGGGGGATTAGGGATATATAAATTTGTTTCAGAGGTGGCCCAGGGAGGGGGGGGGGGGCAAGGAAATATTTTTATTATTACATTATATAACCCGGTATTATTTTAACTTTCAAATGTCGCACCTTCTAAATATTAAACATGATAACGGTGACATGCACATGATGTGATCAACACCAAGACACAATCATTACCATCGCTGTTTACCCTAAACCACTCCAGTTTGCTAACCGCTCCATTTTACTCAACTAGCGGGGACTTTTCAAAAGTTATACTTCAAGGATGCTAATCACAACTTACATGTAGAATGAAATGATCATGTTTTACAGTGTACCCAAAATATGCAGGGAATACTTTGGTAAAACAGAGACAAAGAGCATTTATATTCAGAATGATGTGAAATCAACCTTTAGTCACAAGTTCACTCATATTTGTGACAAAAAAAATTGGGAAATTTTACCTTGAGTAGCACAGTTCCTTAAATTGTTTATAAAATATGGAAAGCTCATGACATAGTCAAGCCATGGTCAACCCCTCAAACCCCCTGGAAGTACCATCAAGGGGGCTTGGGAGGGGCTACTGCTTTTTCAGTGCTTTCATAATGAGGTGTTTTTAAATTATTTCTTGCAAAAAATATAATATATGGTTATGAGTGTTAAAATGCAGTAAATGAACATGTTGATCAGCTGAATGCACAATCACTGACAATTTCTCTACTTGCTACTTTAGTCTACAGTATGAGACCTATGGGCAGTTAGGTAGTAGGGGTCTACAAAATCATTATTTCAAGTAAGTTGTGCAAATATTGCCAAAAAATTGGCATCTACTATAAAACAAACAAACAAAAACAATATTATTTGAAGTTTTAATTTTAAAAAATCATTTTATTTCATATTTTACTTAATTTACTTATTTTACCACGGTAAATTAAGATGGAGGTAAATTACCCGGTAATTTACCGACTCACAACACTGGTTACCAGTGTGTTATTATTTTTTTGAGAAAAATGCAAAAATAGTCACAAATTTATCAAGGGGTGTAGTACCACAAAGGGTTATATATGGTTTTTTTCTCTTTTTTCCATTTTTAATGATATTCTAGTTGAATTTCAGTATTTTTTAGCAACAACATGCTAAATAATTGCTAATGTACATTTCTTGATATTCATTTTCTCAATAATAGAATAACCGCCTCGCTAATTACTCGTAAAAAAACTGTGACTTATTACAGGTTGTCAATATACAATTTGACCATGTAATGGAAATTGTACCCAACTTATGACATGCGACCATCTGTGGCTTGAAAAGACCACGGGAGGCATGCAGGTAAACATTTAGGTTCATCAACAAACACAATTTTAAACTGCTAAGGTTATATCTCTGTCTTAAAAAGACCACAGGAGGCATGCAAGTAAGATCTTTACAAGATGACATAATATTTAGGTTCATCAACAAACACAATTCAAACTGCTAAGGTTATATTTTTGAAAAGACCAAAGGAAGCATGCATGTAACATCTTACAAGATGACATAACATTTAGGTTCATCAACAAACAAAATTCAAACTGCTAAGGTTATATCTGTGTCTTGAAAAGACCATTGGAGTCATGCAGGTAAAATCTTACATGATGACATATCATTTAGGTTCATCAACAAATACAATTCAAACTGCTAAGGTTATTTATATCTGTGTCTTGAAAAGACCACATGAGTCATGCAGGTAAGATCTTACATGATGACATAACATTTAGGTTCATCAACAAACACAATTTAAACTGCTAAGGTTATATCTCTGTCTTGAAAAGACCACAAGAGGCATACACGCAAGATCTTTACAAGATGACATAACATTTAGGTTCATCAACAAACACAATTCATACTGCTAAGACTATATATGTGTCTTGAAAAGACCACAAGAGGCATGCAGGTAAGATCTTTACAAGATGACATAACATGGAGGTTCATCAACAAATACAATTCAAACTGCTAAGGTTATATATGTGTCCACTATGGGTGAAATCAAAGGCATTGGAGCAAGTCTTTTTTTCGCAAGGAAACAAAAAGCTAGGAAACAAATAGGACTTCAGATTAACTTTGAGGGATTTAAATGGCAGAATTTTACAGGATGATGCTACTTTGATCGATGTTTACGAGCAAACAGTTTAAGAATCTAAGATTGTATCTTTGCTTGAAGAAAAAAAAGCTATAGAGGTAAGATCTTACATTTTACCTACATTTAACTGCTAAGGTTATATATCTGTTTTGAAAAGACCACAGGAGTCATGCAGGTAAGATCTTACAAGATGACATAACATTTAGGTTCATCAACAAACACAATTCAAACTGCTAAGGTTATATCTGTGTCTTGAAAAGACCATAGGAGGCATGCAGGTAAAATCTTTACAAGATGACATAACATTTAGGTTCATCAACAAACACAATTCAAACTGCTAAGGTTATATCTGTGTCTTGAAAAGGCCACAGGAGTCATGCAGGTAAGATCTTACAAGATGACATATCATAGAGGTTCATCAACAAACACAATTCAAACTGCTAAGGTTATATCTGTGTCTTGAAAAGACCACAGGAGTCATACAGGTAAGATCTTACAAGATGACATAACATTTAGGTTCATCAACAAACACAATTCAAACTGCTAAGGTTATATCTGTTTTGAAAAGACCACAGGAGTCATGCAGGTAAGATCTTACAAGATGACATAACATTTAGGTTCATCAACAAACACAATTCAAACTGCTACGGTTATATCTGTGTCTTGAAAAGACCATAGGAGGCATGCAGGTAAGATCTTACAAGATGACATAACATTGACTGAGATTTATAAACTTGTAACGCAATTCAAACTGCTAAGATAATTTAGAAATTTATAGTTTTATTTAATTTGCTGTATGCATGTACAATCTACTGTTTGACTTTACTAATTGTGTCTCTCAGGTTCATAGCACAGTGTGGAGGTTTAGAATAGAAATCCATAGTATGGGTAGTACAACCCTCTCCTTAAGAGACTCAGGTGAGACTCAGGTACTCAAACTACAATCTACTTTGTAATTTGTTAATCTTTTGCTTGAAATATCCCATTACTGCATACTTGAATTGCCTTCTTACAATGATTGATCACCTTCTGCATGTCTTTGTGTTTAACAGTTTAAGAATCTAAGATTGTATCTTTGCTTGAAGAAAAAAAAGCTATAGAGGTAAGATCTTACATTTTACCTACATTTAACTGCTAAGGTTATATATCTGTTTTGAAAAGACCACAGGAGTCATGCAGGTAAGATCTTACAAGATGACATAACATTTAGGTTCATCAACAAACACAATTCAAACTGCTAAGGTTATATCTGTGTCTTGAAAAGACCATAGGAGGCATGCAGGTAAAATCTTTACAAGATGACATAACATTTAGGTTCATCAACAAACACAATTCAAACTGCTAAGGTTATATCTGTGTCTTGAAAAGGCCACAGGAGTCATGCAGGTAAGATCTTACAAGATGACATATCATAGAGGTTCATCAACAAACACAATTCAAACTCCTAAGGTTATATCTGTGTCTTGAAAAGACCACAGGAGTCATACAGGTAAGATCTTACAAGATGCATAACATTTAGGTTCATCAACAAACACAATTCAAACTGCTAAGGTAAGATCTTACAAGATGACATAACATTGATTGAGATTTATAAACTTGTAACGCAATTCAAACTGCTAAGATAATTTAGAAATTTATAGTTTTATTTAATTTGCTGTATGCATGTACAATCTACTGTTTGACTTTACTAATTGTGTCTCTCAGGTTCATAGCACAGTGTGGAGGTTTAGAATAGAAATCCATAGTATGGGTAGTACAACCCTCTCCTTAAGAGACTCAGGTGAGACTCAGGTACTCAAACTACAATCTACTTTGTAATTTGTTAATCTTTTGCTTGAAATATCCCATTACTGCATACTTGAATTGCCTTCTTACAATGATTGATCACCTTCTGCATGTCTTTGTGTTTATGCTGGCAGTCCTGCAAATATTTTACAGTTGGTGTTTTCTTTTCACATTCTCTTTTTGCTTTGAATCCATCTCACTTTTTCTGTGCAATTCTATAAATTGAAGAAATGTTAGGCTCAGGCGGGATGTGCTCATTTGATAAACATAGCTGGCAAATTGGTTTATTACATGTTTTGCATACTCCTCACAACCCTGGTCTATTTTCCAGAGATGCCACTCAGTTTCACTCAAACAACCTGAAAATGGTGAGAAACCCCTGAAAAGCACATGAGTGCAGGCCAAAAAGCCCCAAAGAGGCCGAAAATTAATAAAACGGCAGGAATTTGGACTCACAAAAAACCTGTATTCAGGATAAAACCTGAAAAGTGACATCTCTGATTTCTTATTTAACATATCCAGTTGGTTTTCAATGTGAAAGTTTGTCTTGATCTCATTTTTTTTGCGGCTGCATTTACCGCTACATCTCTTATGTTCAGAGGATGTGGCACGGTAACAGGAAAGTTAACATCGCCTCTACATGCTGGACATGGAAATGAGAACATGGTGTAGTTGTTGCCGGGATAATTGTTGGCATCTTGGCAGCTTTGGATGATTTCCTGGAGACACTCACGACAGAAGTTGTGGAGACATGGAAGTGTTTTATAACCTTGAAGTGATCTAGACAGATGCTGCATGTTAACCTGCTGTGAGATATCCTACATGTACATCAATGTTGTTGCACCACTCTTTTTTTTTTTTTTTCAAAGCCATGGTTATCTGCAAAGGAAAGGAAAGCTATTGGCTTATAAATGAAAGCAACAAAAATGTATATCCATATTCATACACACAATACACCGGAACTGTTTCTACTGAGTTACCTTGTACAGGGTTCAAAAGACCCCAAACCCACCAAAAAAACCCAAAAAAAAACCATTTCTTTCCTTTTGGCCCCTAACAGTCAATTTTGAGTTTCCCGTCACATAATTTCTGAAAACAAGTGAGGTAACTTTTTCATTATTCATTATTTGTCTGCCTTTCATTATATGACCAACACGCATGTAAAATGTGTTGTTATTTGCCTCTCACTCACTTGAAGATGGATGTTTAGCCCAAATGAGATTCAAAAGTATATTACAAAGAGTCTGCAAGGTTGACAGCAAAATGTATGTTTTGATTTTGATTTTTCCACAAAAAATAAAGGGATATTCATAATTATTTTTGCAAATATAACCAGTTTTCATTGGTATTTTTTGGAAAATCACAATAATGAATTCAAGTGAGGGTCAGAAAATGAAGTGAGGGCGGGTGACGGGAAACTCAAAATCGACTTTCCTTGGCCTTACGTGACGTACAATATATGAGGATTGATTTAATGGTGTTTTTTTTCCTTTAATTTTTACATGTATGTACATACAGTCACCCATGCAATCATCTTGCAGTATAAAATGATTGACATGTACAGGGTTTTTCTAAGTATAAGGTTTATTAAAGTGGTAAAATCAATGAAACCCTAATGTCAAAATTAGCTTCAACAAATCATCATTTTGCACTACATGGTGGTTGCAGGGTGACTAAGAGATCAGAAATAGAAAGGTGAAGGAACACAAAACAATTAAATCAATCATAACATTGATATCGAGAATATTTTGTACATATGGGATGTTAAAAAGTTTTTTAAAGCATTAAAGGTGATTTTTTTTTACCATAACAAAAGGATTTTGAGAAGGGATAACTTTGGTGGGGTAGCAAAATGATTCCTCTATTCACAGCTTTTTGAATTTTTCAAATCAACAAAATGAATGTAAAGTTAATTAGTTATGCTAAGAAATGGTTTGTAACTCCTTTTTATTTACCATTTTTATAGCACTGTCTCAATAAAACCTTCTAGAAAAACCCTGTACATGTAAATGAATCATTGTTTTATACTGCAAAAACACCATTAAATCAATCAAAACATTAATATCGAGAATTTTTTTGTACATTATATTTTGTGAAGTATGTGTTGCCGAGTGGATAAGGCACCCGACTCATAATCCATAGGCTGCGAGTTCGAAATTGCATTGTGTCTGTTCAGGTGTGTTTAATGTAAAATTCTAGCAATTTAACCTAAAGGTCACCATTAGAGTTTGAAATAATAACCTTCCTTCACATATCGTTGGTCGCAACACATAGTGGCATAGAGTGATTTTCCAAATCTTCCGGTTCACATAGTGGCGTATAGGTTATTCCTTGTTAACTATTAAAGATACAGTTTTAAAATAGTTTGAATCTAAACTTCAGTTTCAAATGGAATCGGGCCACTGAGAGATAACAGTGGAGGAGTATCGACTCCATTACTAGTAGCACATCCTTCAAAAACGTTTTGCTCAGAGACATATTTTGTCCTTCACGTACGCCACTATGTGTTGTGACCGACGATATGTATAGGATGTTGAAAAGTGCAACTTTTTCTGAAAGCATCCTTTTAGGAAATGTGATTATTTTTGGCCATGATTTAAAAAGATGGTCGACAGTGAGGTTCACTCTTCACCCCGCATTAACATTCACCTGATCTGTTCCTATTGGGGCCGTAACCGTGTATTCCTCGCCTCACCCTCAACTCTTAATTCACCAGCAACCGCTTGCTCAGTAGAAACACACTCTATGAGGGTCATTAAAAAGTTATGCCTCAATAGATGGTAGCTTCTTCAAACATTGCATGATTACAAGAGTATCCATCAATATTGATACCTTTTCCAGATTTATGTAGATGATCTCAGAACCTTAAAAAGATTAAGTACAATGGAAACAGTAAAATGTATGAAGATAATTTTGTGGAAATTTATGATTCACCATCCTAGGCGACTGGTGTTCTATCTAAGTTTTGATTCTATGCTTTATCTGAAACAGACAAAGACAACCAAACTGAAAGATTTCCAACTATATACCAATCTTAAACTACTTTACCATCATCTGTTTTTACTGGAAGGTCTCACAACATTTTACTGCATGGATGTCAGCCAGTGTACTCTACATGTTTTAGCGTAAACTCGTTCAAAAATTAGTTCTCACAATTGAATACCTGAGTGGAAGAAGGGCCCAACTCCATCAAGACTTTTTTTTGAGATATGAACAAAAAACACAATATTTGGAAAAGTTTTAAGAGACAGACATTTTTCATCTTCAGGGGATCTTTAGTACTGGTACATGAACATACAACATGTGAAAGCATATGTTGCAATGACGACGGTACAGGTCTTTTAAAATATGATAAACTCATTTTTGTATAACAGAGTTGGGCCCTTCTTCCACTCAGGTATTCAATTGGGAAATGAATCTCATGCATAATGTGTGATGGGCGCACGCTTATGTGAATTTACGAGAGCATAAGTTGGGACTTTATTGAACGCAGTAACAAAATGCCAAACAAACTTAAATTCTCCCTTCATGAAGAACATCAAGATGCCTTTCTGCCATGATCATAGTGTACACGATACTAATTCCCTAAATATGCATTCCTCAGAGATACCAACATTAACATCCAGAAAATAGGGAGGATTCAAACAAAAAATAAGGTTGTTTTCAAAATTACCTGCAACTTCAATGGCACATAACTTGTCAGAAATAGAGAGGTTGCAAAATTTGGGTGTCAGATTGGACAAAAATTTTCAAAAAATAGAGAACCTCCCTCTAAAATAGGGAGGGTTGGTATCTCTGATTCCTGCTCAGTGCTCACCTATTCCACTACACTGGACTACAATAATCTTGTTAGTTCTCCCTTAAGCTCCACGTATAAATCTAATGCACTGTGTGCATCATGAGGAACACCAAGATGTCTTTCTGCCATGATCATAGTGCACAAATTGAAGACATCATAGTCACATGGTATTGATTCCCTAAATGTGCATTCTTCCTGGCAAATGTCTAAATCAACTGGAGATACTTCCATCAAATAATCCTGTGAGTTGTACAACTCTGGTACACGTACATTACATTTGGTCTTCCATGTGGCCCATTAGCATTTCTGCTTGGTGAGATTATGTGTTCATTCCACACTTCTGCTGTGCGATCTAGTTCATCCTGCAAAAAAAAAAAAAAAACAAAACAAAAATAAGATTTTCACGAAATTAATAACAATAAAGTTTTTGAAGCAGTTACATAGGATTGAGCAATGATACGCATCATTAATTAACTGATTATAACTGAACTAATACATTATTATTGGTGCACTACCATAAATGCAAAGTTTTACAGTTTAGAAATGCATGGTATTGGCGGTATACATTGTGTATCACGTTGAAGAACAAAGAGATGCTAACACTACAACACTAACAATGAAATCAGAAATGTTTCCAATCAATGCTTAACATAAAGATATAAATCCTGTGTATCAAATCGATGGGCAGAGTACGGGACCAGTGCAGAACAAAGTTGTAGCACAACCCCTTCATTGTAAATTGTTGATGTTTTGTATTTGGCCCTGCGTTACAATGTGAATGGTGTGACATTTTGATATCATTTTAAAGCATATTCTTTCTTCTATCATTTAACACCAAAGCCAGCCTTCTCCACCAATTCTAATTAATTTTATGATTAAATATGCTAACAAGCATGCAGGTGGGCAGATATTGGGACACTGATATAGAAACTGTATGGGGAAAGCGGCATCCCAATGGTTGAACTTGATTTTATTCTACAAACTAAAAACATGACTAGAGGAAATGTTATAAAGAATTAATAATATGTCATAAGTATGATAATGAAAAACAAGTTAGTCATTTCCCTCTTGGATGTTGAGACCGTAGGGCTTTGGGGGCCTGATTTTACATAGGTGCTTCATCCAGAATTTCTCCCTGCCGGCACAGATGGTTACCTAAAGACTCTATGCCCTGTAAGATCATGTCAGAGATGATTGCTGATGTTAAAAGTGATTACCAACAGGAGTGTCAAGCTTTCTGGGGTTGACAGTAGACCTGTGTCCCTCAAACCGCCTCTTAAGTGCAGTTTTAGTTTCTCCCACATACTATATACCACATACTCAGCAAGAAATGAGATACACTACATTAGATGTGGCGCAGGTGATGTTGCCCCTGATCCTGTGGGAGGAGGAATTGTTTGAATTAATGGTGAAATAATAATACATTGCTTGAATATGGTCCTTGCAGACAAGATGCCTGTTGGAATCACTTGTGAAAGTCCCCTGCTGAGTGGAAGGAATAGTATCAGAATAAGTGGGGACAGCTTTTACAAGAAGATATCCAAGATTGCAGGGATGTCTGAAGGCCAGGATGAGGCTTTCGGGTCCTGCTCGTTGTATTAAACCGATCTCCGGCGATCTGTGGTTTGAAGTACATGTATGGTGATTGTCATTAGTGATGCTGTGGAGAGGAGGAAGGTTAGGATAAAAAGTGACCACAAGAGGGACTCTGGTAATTGGTGTCCTGGGTTTTGGGGCCCGGGTTTGGGGGTTCTGCTTCAGTACATCTCACCTAAGAAGAGATTTGACCTTGTTGATGGCCTGCTGCACTTAGATGTAAATCATGTAAGGTTCCTTGAGGTCCCTAGATTGCTGTGAAAAGTCAGAATCATTACAAATGTGGCAGAGGCAGAGAGCTTGACTGTATACTATACCACTATTACAATGTTGGGGATGGCAACTGGAAGAGTGTAGATACCATTAACTGTCAAGAGAGTCATCTCCTTTCTGATGGTGACATCCAAGAACTTGACATGGTGGTGAGAAAGTTCTGATGTGAATTTAATGGTTTCTGTGGAAAGAATTGTCATGGTCAAGGAAGGTGTGGAGGATGTCCTCTTCTCTGGTCCAGATGAAAAATACATCGTCTATGTTCCTCCACCAAATCTATGGACGACATGGGGCAGCATCCAACATCTGCTCTTCAAGCCTAGACATGAAGAGGCAGGCGAACAACGGAGCCATGCGGGTCCCCATCGATGTCCCAAATACCTGTAAATAGTGATCTCCCATAAAGGTGAAATTGATCTTAGTTATTACAACTAGTGATGTGGTTATCAAATCTGAAAGACTGGCTAAAAGAAAGGGGAGCTGAATATAAAGCAGAGATACCAGTTAGTATTTTCAAAAAATCCTGAAATAGCAAAAAAAATTTCCTGAAAAATGTACTTTTCCCATACATTTGTATAGGATCATGTGAGTAAAATTCCCTAAAATCAGGAAATTTCCTGAAGACTGGCAACACTGATAAAGCGACAGAGCTTCTGGAGATGGCATATACAGAGAATTGTGGCATGACATGATCGCCAACGTCCTAGGATATGGCACCTAGAGAGAGGGAGAGAGAGAGAGAGAGTATTCATAAGAGTCTTCAGATCATCAATGGGGGAACTGGTGTGGCCACTTCTTGGCAGCGCTTCAAAGGTACATGTAGCTGAAATTCCTTCACTGATGAATGGGATATTAATTCATGAAATGCACAAAATGTATTCAGTTCATTAAAATTATGATTTAACTTCCATGAAATTTTGATCACTATAATTTGGCAATGGAAAGAATTGTTTGAATATTTTTTTTGTTTTTGACCTTTAACATTTCCAGTTAGCTTTCTGTTCAAAGTAGCAGATAATTCCCTTCAAGAAGCTAACATTCATAAGATATCCTGCCCTACCCAACATCAATAGATAGGTCCACCAATTATACATCGCAAGAAAAAAGGACAACTGCCTGTGCCATACCGCAACATGCTATGTACTCAAAAAGTTACACATAAAAGTGTTTTGACTTATGTGAATCAGTTCCCCTACAGATAGGCCTACATGATGAGATAGTCCCTTCAGCTGTGATAAAAAAAAGTGAAACATACGTATTACGTACACAGACAGACAGAAAAAGAGAAACCTAATTTTAAACTAACAATTAGGCCTAAAAAAATTGTTTGATTGGCCCAACCCTAGAGTTTTTTCTTATTTTTTTTTTCAAAAATAAAGAAAATAAAAATAAATAAATACAATTTAAAAAAGGAAAAAAACTAGAAACGTCACGGTTTTCGATGCAAGAAGGCGTCGACTGGGATGCCTCCACCATGGGGCGATTTAAATTTATTATACAGTTATTAAATCATTGGATACCACCAATACATGAGGGTACCCATAATGCAGCATTGACCCAAGTTTGGTTGCATTAGGAATTAAACTGTTCATACTTTAACCTCAGAAGACTCTGGGTGACCTCAGATGACCCAAAAATGACCTTCAAAAAATTTAACTCTAAATGTTGACTGTACCCAGTGACACTGACAAGTTTCATGCCCATATGACAGATTTTCCTTATTCGACATCAGATGATCCCCTGGATGACCATGAAATGACCTTCCAAAAATTTGGCCCTGAATGTTGACTGTATTATTATTATTATTATTATTAAAGCACATTTCTATAGCGCTCTACAAATAACACAGCGCTTTTGCTCCAAAACAATATACACAAGAAAAACTAAATAAAAAACAACAACAAGAAATTACTCATTTGGGAAAAGGTACGTCTTCAGAAGACGTTTAAAAGCAGCCACAGATTCCGCTTCTCTGACATAAACAGGGAGCTTGTTCCAGTGCTGGGGCCCGAAAACAGTGAAACAGCAATCCCGACTCTTTCACTGGAGCGAAACAGCAATCCCGGGCTCTTTTACTGGAGCTGTACCCACCAAGTTCCATGCCCATAAGACAGTTTTTACTAATTTGACCTCAGATGACCCCGGGTAACCCCATATATGACCCTAAAATGACCTTCAAAAAAGTTGGCTCTAAATGTTGACTGTACCCACTAAGTTTTATGCCCATAGGATTTGAACTGTTCATATGAGACCAAATTTACAAGTTGACCTCAAATGACCTTTGACCTCAGTATATGACCTCAAACCCACCCAAAAAAAAAGTATCCAGGGTTTCTGACCATGACCCACCTATCCTGAAAATCTGAAGTCAATCCGCCAGCCCATCCATGCCCGAGATACAGCATCCAGACGGAAGCAGAGACATTGCAAAAACAGTATGCCTCATGGTGGAGGCATAAAAGTTACAAGTTCTTTATCATACGCACTTTACCACTTAAAATGTGTGTAAAAATTTTTTTTTAATTAAAAATTACTGACTGACCTACCCTAATTTTTTTTTTATGTTACACCAATCAAACTTTTTTTCTAGGCCTTAATAATGGGTATTTTAGAGAGTACTATAAACCTTGGATCATTAAAAAAATTATGTATGTGAAATTTAAACTTGGGAATGAAGATCTGCATCCTAAATGACACTAACTGTGAGATTTTCCACAATTCTTGATTAACTATTAGAATCTGAGAGAAATGGATTATGAAATGGTATAAAAATACATTACGAAATGGTATAAAAAACATCAAGACATTAAAATATAGCACTAACTACATGAAATACATCTGCTTCAAATCTTACCTGAATAATACTCAGAAAACAGAACAGTATCAAATTTTTATCCAGAAAGCTACCATCAAAGTATCCCTGGTCCTTCAATGCATGGAAAATCTCCATCCAAAATTCTATACATTCCTTTCGGAGAAAGCCCCAGAAGCTTTCAATTCTTTGGTTATGATTACTAGATCCATACAGGAAACTTCTTTCCCCAGCAAATGAATCATCATGATCTGCACGCAAGAAGCGCTGAAAATTACACACATAGGTGTTCTCAGTCCCAAAATCGCCGCGAACAATTTTCGGACATCCTTCCAAATCTTGAATGACCTCCATGAAATAGCCTCCAATCACTTTGGGATCATTACTTGTAATGTAAGCATTAAGCCATATCAATCTCCTAGAAAAGCCATCGATGCACCCATTAATACAAATGCCAAATGGCTTCAACTTATCGTATGAATCCAGGTGCCAAATATAGTTGGGTCCTTTGCTTAAATAGCAGCGCCTTTTAAGTCTCTTAGCCCTTCTATTGTCGGTTGCGACTGGGTCAAGAGCAGCCAATAGAACTCTCACCTCTTCCTTCTTCACTATGAAACCATTAAGTTGTAATTTGTGATGCATCCATCTGTAACCATGGAGACACCCTGACCCTTCTAGTTCTTTTCTAATAAAGTTTATCACACTCCCAATGTCACTGTAGTTTTTTCTCCGGAACAATCCCTTACTTCTTAGGATGCGTTTTAACGTTGATTTACTCATAATTATCAAGTGTCTGATACTTAGTGTTGTTATGATGTCCTTATAATGAAGACCCATGTTGAAGTATACTTCTATCAAGTCTTCCCTTCTTGCTGCTGCAGCCATGTTTTTGTTGCTTTTCTACTGCACTTTAGAACCTGAAAAAACGAAGACAAATAAAGTAAGTGGAAGGAAAGGAAGGTATGACCTCCCTATTCTTTACTGTAAGAAAGGGTAAGAAAGCTGAACGGTCTTGATTTACACAGAAATCGCTTTTGAGCTTAAAACGAGTGTCGACTTGGTGGAACATAGATTGCACTATGTGTCAAGTCAACATCACAAGGTTTTGGTTGTCAAAATTAATTTTTAGTGATTTTTTCCATTGAGCCCCACAGTATAGCCATTTTTGGACCGTACATGCACATTTGGTCGCATTTCATGAACTGGGCATAAAAAGTGTTACACAAATGTCAAAAATCACACCAATTTGTAGGCCCTATTCAACTGAACGTAACTTTTTATTTTGTATGTGTATATCATGTATAGGAAAGTATACATTTTTAGGAAGTCTACATTACAAGGTTCTCATATGTGGCAAAAACAACATCAATATTCAGGGTGGGTAAAATGTACAAGGTGTAACATAATATATAAATTTTAAACAAATGTACCTGGTAATTTAATAAACACTGGTATTTTTCCCCAATGATAACTAAAACAGATACTGATCTAGAAGGATGTAACCATGGCCTTTTAGTTTAAAAAAAAGTCTGGTGGCTGATTTCATTGTGGTTAGAGCATACAGGGTGGTCAAAATTGTGTATTTTTACCAAGTGAAAATAAGCTTTCAAGCTATACATTGTATCCCTTTAAAGACTTCTTTATCTGATGTTTGATCATTTACCATCTAGATAAGTTTTTTAAAAATCACATAATTGCTTAAATTTCCTTCTGCTAGTACTAGTAGTAGAGCAAATATTGAGAATACAGGGTGGTCTAAGCGGAGATGATTTTTGTTATGTGATGACCAAAAAATCAATCTTCTTCATAATACATAGGGTTTTGTTGTGTGGTGACAAACAACACATACCGTGTATATATTAATCTTGTATTTCTTGTTTAATATTAATAATTTCTGTTCTATTTGGTTATCAATGTTTCAAAACGTAGAAAGGAAGTATGAACAAGGTAGGCCCTACACAAAAAACCCACAGAAAATGGGTCAAAATGTACTTTTAAACAGTCAATTAATCAATTAATAGGTTGCATAACATTCAAAACTGTATATATCAATTACATGAAATAGATCTAGTATCAAGAATACTGCATGTATACACGTATGAAATTTGTGGTTCATGCTACTAAATACATAGCTATACATGTACGGTACAGCATTTCAAAGTTTCTTCCTTTTTTGCTTTTTGTGCGTAATTCCTATGAGTGTGCGACGTCCTCCCATGCGACATGCCGACGTCCTCCCATCCCCGCAACACACTCAGACATTTTGACCCCCAATTCGCTTGTTACTAATCCAAATGAGCTATAAATGGTCTTAAATGAAAGGGGAGATCAATAGCAACAAAATGACACCAAATTTACTTTTTACGGGATGTAATTCTGTAATTGAGCTATTGAACCATATTAGTAACAAATCCCCCATATTTGATAGCCCAGTTCATGACATGCGACCATTTCACTTCACTATGGACGAATAGCGCCACCTATAGTGTGTGATGTGAGCTTGCCTATCATAATATGGTCAGAATTTGTACTTCAGCGCCTGTGTTTCCAGTTAAAAGTAAGCAAATTATCTTGCGAAGATACATAAATGTTAGCCAAGCTATTAGTCAAATTTGACAATTTAAAAATTGTTTTAGAGTGTCAAAAACAGTTGACGGATCTCTGACTTGGGCGGTATGACTCCCAGTCTACATTGTACCTTAATATGATCCACACAGTAACTATCGTGTCGTCATGGACAGTAATTTAGTAAGGTAGATTTGTCAGTCCAGACCGTATGCTTCTGCAAAACAGGCACAGGCTGCACATGCAGGCACAGCCATTTAGCCCCGGGCTTTAGCACACTGACTAATCTAGGCTAGCTCACATCATACACTATAGGTGGCGCTATTCGTCCATAGGGAAGTGGAATGTGCATGTACGGTCCAAAAATGGCTTTACTGTGGGGCTCAATGGAGAAAATCACTAAAAATTAATTTTGACAACCAAAACCTTTAAGTGATGTTGACTTATGTTGTACTGGCATGATACTGGATTCATAAACTATCACATAGTGCAATCCATGTTCCACCAAGTCGACACTCGATTTAGCTCAAAAGCAATTTGTGTGTAAATCAATACCATCCAAAACAGCTTTCTTACAGTAAAGAATAGGAGGTCATCTGGGGTCACATACAGTAGTGTGCATTGTACATGTGCCTGCTGTCACAATTTCACACACAAAATTTTGGGCACTTTGATGACACTATTTTTGTCTGTAACTTCAAAAGTATATGCAGTAGAAACATGATTGACCCCTTATTGTTTACGTAATTTAATTCTCTTTCAAATGAAAGAACTTTCAGCTAAAAATATTGAACTTCAAAATTTTATGAACATCCCTAACTAATCATGCGTGTGATTCAGTTTTCTGCAAGCGATTGAGTGTGCAATTTAGAAATGACCGACGATTGTGTTCTCAACTCAAGCACAATATGTGTTTCATTATGAATATTTTTAGCGACCAAATGGACACCATGCAGTTCAATGCATTGCCATTGAACTGGAGTGCTTCCAACTTTTACTGCAGGGCAGGGGATGTATCGTTCTTTCCTTTCAAGCATCGAGCTATCATGCTATTTGTACCAGTCTTTCAATGTAAAGCACCTCGATCTGGCATTTAGTAAAACTAAAACGGTTACTATAATATCAA
The DNA here is from genome assembly GCF_039555335.1 of Amphiura filiformis. Lineage (NCBI taxonomy): Eukaryota > Metazoa > Echinodermata > Ophiuroidea > Amphilepidida > Amphiuridae > Amphiura > Amphiura filiformis. The sequence goes on from NW_027305639.1 coordinate 102,865, forward strand.
TTATCATCATGATCATGGCCAGAGTTCTAGCAAGTAGCATGTCTAGGCTAGGGCTAGCTCCAACAATACACCCATCGAATGTGTGTCATCGGCCCGGTCATCGGCCCTCAGTGTGAGTGTAGGAACCCATGGATTCGATCCATGTACTCCAACAACATGGTCATAATTACCTGTATGCTAGGTGAATTCAAATTTGCCATCAAACTGCAGCATTTTATATATCAAATTAAAGCCCTTGAGTAAACAAAGCCAAAACTGAAAACCTTTTTTTCATAGCACTTTCCGTAGCAAAGTTACATCTTGTCAAAGATTGACTTTCATCAAACAATGTCAAAAAGATTCAGCTAGCAAAATTCCCCAAAACGGCATTTCGGGGGTGTTTCTAGATCTTAGTCTCATTATATGATAGCTGCTTTTTTAATGGAACTGCTATCAAAATCCTCTAAAATTCCATGTGCGAGTGACTTATCACCATAAAAAATCATATATTTGGGTCAAGTGAAGTATAGAAAACATATTTATGTAGGTTTCTTTCTTCGCCAGTTGTTTTAAATTTCTATGTAAAATGCACTGACATTGTCGGCAAATTTGGCTGACTAGCAAGTGTGTTTGCCTGGCCCTGGCATACCTATAAGAGGGCGCACCACCAAATCACTCCACGATTTATGTACCAGTGAAATTCGGTTAAAATAGTCCACCACTTATTTGAGCTTGTTATGGCTTTATTTTCTGAACGTATAGTCAAATCTTGCCCATTTTCAGCTCATTTGCTTCCGACAAGTGTATACATGACCAAATTTGAGAAAAATTCCCAAAATTTTATTTCAGAGTTGAAGTTCTGGCGCGAATTTGAACAACGTCCGGTTTCCAAAATTGAGTGATTTTTAGGGTTGAATTTGCACAATTTTTCTTTGCGGCAAAATAACAAAAAAAGTCGGTGGTTAGCAATTCCATTAACAGAATAATATTCTACATATGATCAGCTTTAATTTGATACCAAGCTTTATAGTTGAAATACGTAATACAAGTGCCAAAACGAGATCCAAATGTAGGCCTTTTACCGTGTATTTCAATGGGCGCTTTATTGGTGCGTTCCATAATTAGCCCCAAACATCATGGGCCCTGTCCCTTCCTCATTGCTTGAGAACTCTAGCTTCGAATTTGCACACGATAGTTACGCATTCGATGCTAGAGTACTTTCCTATGGTTTTTCGGTCGGACAGCGGTTCAATTTTTTACACCGGAGGTTATTTATTCTGTTAATGTTGAAATTTGAATGAAAGTTATTTCGATGAGTCAACTGTATCTTTTGAGCAAGATTTGCGTATTTTGGACAGTCTAAAATTTTGTTGAAGTGTAATTTTAGCAACATTTTTGATGCAATCGCCTGTCGTGATCGGCTGTGTTTACTTCTGACCTTCCATTGCTTTACACGGTGTCATGCTTCAGCGAATCCGACTAGATTTTGAATGCAAAGGTCTCTAGCCTAGAATGTGAAGCTATCGGTGAGCAAATTCTTGGCTAGAGTTCTCGAGCAACTTCCTCACTACGTGCGGAGAATGACAGTGAAATCGTTGTGACGGAGGTGGTACCTCCTGAGACGAATTTAGGTATATTCGTCTCAGAGTACCTCGGGCTAGGTCATAATGGTGTGAATGATAAGAATCATAAGCTTACCTTTTAAGTTTTATGCAACCGACATCGGACATGACCGATTTCGGGAGTGGAATAACCTCAGAGAAAACTCCAACCAAGTAACCAAGCATTCAAAGCACACCAACAGGCCGGGCCAGTAACCACGCTTAACCCCGCACAAGCTTGGCTGTCATACCCAGAGTTTCTGGGTCCTGACAATATCAGAGTTGAAGTTGAACTTGAAGGAATATGTTTATGCTATTGGTCCTGGGTTTACGGCGGCGCCAGCACCATCATGGCACCATCCCCGAGCACCAGTGTAATCTCACAAGGTTGACATCACTAAACACCATATCATTGACATACAATTCCTGATATGTCAGCCTTCAATACTACCGTTCTTTACAAATTGGTAAAAATATTTTTTTCGGTGGCGCAGAAAAAGGTTAGTGTTCCATGTAAGATTAATAAGATACCATTAACATAAATTTACATATAAATACCATTAACATAAATTTACATATAAACCATAAATATTAATATAAATAAATAAATAAATAAATAAATAAATAAATAAATAAATAAATAAATAAATAAATAAATAAATAAATAAATAAATAAATAAATAAATAAATAAATAAATAAATTCTAGTACATCCCAGTATATTCTAGTACATTATAGTACATCCCAGTACATTCTAGTATATCCCAGTACATTCTAGTACATTCTAGTACATTCTAGTACATCCCAGTATATTCTAGTACATCCCAGTACATTCTAGTATATCCCAGTACATTATAGTACATTCTAGTACATCCAGTACATTCTAGTATATCCCAGTACATTCTAGTACATCCCAGTACATTCTAGTACATTCTAGTACATTCTAGTACATCCCAGTACATTCTAGTACATTCTAGTACATCCCAGTATATTCTAGTACATCCCAGTACATTCTAGTATATCCCAGTACATTATAGTACATTCTAGTACATCCCAGTACATTCTAGTATATCCCAGTACATTCTAGTACATTCTAGTACATTCTAGTACATCCCAGTATATTCTAGTACATCCCAGTACATTCTAGTATATCCCAGTACATTCTAGTACATTCTAGTACATTCTAGTACATCCCAGTATATTCTAGTACATCCCAGTATATTCTAGTACATCCCAGTACATTCTAGTAAATTCTAGTATATTCTAGTACATCCCAGTACATTCTAGTAAATTCTAGTACATTCTAGTACATCCCAGTACATTCTAGTATATCCCAGTACATTCTAGTAAATTCTAGTACATTCTAGTACATCCCAGTACATTCTAGTATATCCCAGTACATTCTAGTACATTCTAGTACATCCCAGTATATTCTAGTACATCCCAGTACATTCTAGTATATCCCAGTACATTCTAGTACATTCTAGTACATTCTAGTACATCCCAGTATATTCTAGTACATCCCAGTACATTCTAGTATATCCCAGTACATTATAGTACATTCTAGTACATCCCAGTACATTCTAGTATATCCCAGTACATTCTAGTACATTCTAGTACATTCTAGTACATCCCAGTATATTCTAGTACATCCCAGTACATTCTAGTATATCCCAGTACATTCTAGTACATTCTAGTACATTCTAGTACATCCCAGTATATTCTAGTACATCCCAGTATATTCTAGTACATCCCAGTACATTCTAGTAAATTCTAGTATATTCTAGTACATCCCAGTACATTCTAGTACATTCTAGTACATTCTAGTACATCCCAGTACATTCTAGTATATCCCAGTACATTCTAGTAAATTCTAGTACATTCTAGTACATCCCAGTACATTCTAGTATATCCCAGTACATTCTAGTACATTCTAGTACATCCCAGTATATTCTAGTACATCCCAGTACATTCTAGTATATCCCAGTACATTCTAGTACATTCTAGTACATTCTAGTACATCCCAGTATATTCTAGTACATCCCAGTACATTCTAGTATATCCCAGTACATTATAGTACATTCTAGTACATCCCAGTACATTCTAGTATATCCCAGTACATTCTAGTACATTCTAGTACATCCCAGTATATTCTAGTACCTAATAGTACATCCCAGTACATTCTAGTATATCCCAGTACATTATAGTACATTCTAGTACATCAGTACATTCTAGTATATCCCAGTACATTCTAGTACATTCTAGTACATTCTAGTACATCCCAGTATATTCTAGTACATCCCAGTACATTCTAGTATATCCCAGTACATTCTAGTACATTCTAGTACATTCTAGTACATCCCAGTATATTCTAGTACATCCCAGTATATTCTAGTACATCCCAGTACATTCTAGTAAATTCTAGTACATTCTAGTACATCCCAGTACATTCGAGTATATCCCAGTACATTCTAGTACATTCTAGTACATCCCAGTATATTCTAGTACATCCCAGTACATTCTAGTATATCCCAGTACATTCTAGTACATTCTAGTACATTCTAGTACATCCCAGTATATTCTAGTACATCCCAGTACATTCTAGTATATCCCAGTACATTATAGTACATTCTAGTACATCCCAGTACATTCTAGTATATCCCAGTACATTCTAGTACATCCCAGTATATTCTAGTACATCCCAGTACATTCTAGTATATCCCAGTACATTATAGTACATTCTAGTACATCCCAGTACATTCTAGTATATCCCAGTACATTCTAGTACATTCTAGTACATTCTAGTACATCCCAGTATATTCTAGTACATCCCAGTACATTCTAGTATATCCCAGTACATTCTAGTACATTCTAGTACATTCTAGTACATCCCAGTATATTCTAGTACATCCCAGTACATTCTAGTACATTCTAGTACATCCCAGTATATTCTAGTACATCCCAGTACATTCTAGTATATCCCAGTACATTATAGTACATTCTAGTACATCCCAGTACATTCTAGTATATCCCAGTACATTCTAGTACATTCTAGTACATTCTAGTACATCCCAGTATATTCTAGTACATCCCAGTACATTCTAGTATATCCCAGTACATTCTAGTACATTCTAGTACATTCTAGTACATCCCAGTATATTCTAGTACATCCCAGTATATTCTAGTACATCCCAGTACATTCTAGTAAATTCTAGTACATTCTAGTACATTCTAGTACATCCCAGTACATTCTAGTACATTCTAGTACATCCCAGTATATTCTAGTACATCCCAGTACATTCTAGTATATCCCAGTACATTCTAGTACATTCTAGTACATTCTAGTACATCCCAGTATATTCTAGTACATCCCAGTACATTCTAGTATATCCCAGTACATTATAGTACATTCTAGTACATCCCAGTACATTTTAGTATATCCCAGTACATTCTAGTACATCCCAGTATATTCTAGTACATCCCAGTACATTCTAGTATATCCCAGTACATTATAGTACATTCTAGTACATCCCAGTACATTCTAGTATATCCCAGTACATTCTAGTACATTCTAGTACATTCTAGTACATCCCAGTATATTCTAGTACATCCCAGTACATTCTAGTATATCCCAGTACATTCTAGTACATTCTAGTACATTCTAGTACATCCCAGTATATTCTAGTACATCCCAGTACATTCTAGTATATCCCAGTACATTATAGTACATTCTAGTACATCCCAGTACATTCTAGTATATCCCAGTACATTCTAGTACATTCTAGTACATCCCAGTATATTCTAGTACATCCCAGTACATTCTAGTATATCCCAGTACATTATAGTACATTCTAGTACATCCCAGTACATTCTAGTATATCCCAGTACATTCTAGTACATTCTAGTACATTCTAGTACATCCCAGTATATTCTAGTACATCCCAGTACATTCTAGTATATCCCAGTACATTCTAGTACATTCTAGTACATTCTAGTACATCCCAGTATATTCTAGTACATCCCAGTATATTCTAGTACATCCCAGTACATTCTAGTAAATTCTAGTACATTCTAGTACATCCCAGTACATTCTAGTATATCCCAGTACATTCTAGTACATCCCAGTACATTCTAGTATATCCCAGTACATTCTAGTACATTCTAGTACATCCCAGTATATTCTAGTACATCCCAGTACATTCTAGTATATCCCAGTACATTATAGTACATTCTAGTACATCCCAGTACATTCTAGTACATTCTAGTACATTCTAGTACATTCTAGTACATCCCAGTATATTCTAGTACATCCCAGTACATTCTAGTATATCCCAGTACATTCTAGTACATTCTAGTACATTCTAGTACATCCCAGTATATTCTAGTACATCCCAGTACATTCTAGTATATCCCAGTACATTATAGTACATTCTAGTACATCCCAGTACATTCTAGTATATCCCAGTACATTCTAGTACATTCTAGTACAGCCCAGTATATTCTAGTACATCCCAGTACATTCTAGTATATCCCAGTACATTATAGTACATTCTAGTACATCCCAGTACATTCTAGTATATCCCAGTACATTCTAGTACATTCTAGTACATTCTAGTACATCCCAGTATATTCTAGTACATCCCAGTACATTCTAGTATATCCCAGTACATTCTAGTACATTCTAGTACATTCTAGTACATCCCAGTATATTCTAGTACATCCCAGTATATTCTAGTACATCCCAGTACATTCTAGTAAATTCTAGTACATTCTAGTACATCCCAGTACATTCTAGTATATCCCAGTACATTCTAGTAAATTCTAGTACATTCTAGTACATCCCAGTACATTCTAGTATATCCCAGTACATTCTAGTACATTCTAGTACATCCCAGTATATTCTAGTACATCCCAGTACATTCTAGTATATCCCAGTACATTCTAGTACATTCTAGTACATTCTAGTACATCCCAGTATATTCTAGTACATCCCAGTACATTCTAGTATATCCCAGTACATTATAGTACATTCTAGTACATCCCAGTACATTCTAGTACATCCCAGTACATTCTAGTACATTCTAGTACATCCCAGTATATTCTAGTACATCCCAGTACATTCTAGTATATCCCAGTACATTATAGTACATTCTAGTACATCCCAGTACATTCTAGTATATCCCAGTACATTCTAGTACATTCTAGTACATTCTAGTACATCCCAGTATATTCTAGTACATCCCAGTACATTCTAGTATATCCCAGTACATTCTAGTACATTCTAGTACATTCTAGTACATCCCAGTATATTCTAGTACATCCCAGTATATTCTAGTACATCCCAGTACATTCTAGTAAATTCTAGTACATTCTAGTACATCCCAGTACATTCTAGTATATCCCAGTACATTCTAGTAAATTCTAGTACATTCTAGTACATCCCAGTACATTCTAGTATATCCCAGTACATTATAGTACATTCTAGTACATCCCAGTACATTCTAGTACATCCCAGTACATTCTAGTATATCCCAGTACATTCTAGTACATTCTAGTACATCCCAGTACATTGTAGTACATCCCAGTACATCCCAGTACATTCTAGTATATCCCAGTACATTATAGTACATTCTAGTACATCCCAGTACATTCTAGTATATCCCAGTACATTCTAGTACATTCTAGTACATTCTAGTACATCCCAGTATATTCTAGTACATCCCAGTACATTCTAGTATATCCCAGTACATTCTAGTACATTCTAGTACATTCTAGTACATCCCAGTATATTCTAGTACATCCCAGTATATTCTAGTACATCCCAGTACATTCTAGTAAATTCTAGTACATTCTAGTACATCCCAGTACATTCTAGTATATCCCAGTACATTCTAGTAAATTCTAGTACATTCTAGTACATCCCAGTACATTCTAGTATATCCCAGTACATTCTAGTACATTCTAGTACATCCCAGTATATTCTAGTACATCCCAGTACATTCTAGTATATCCCAGTACATTCTAGTACATTCTAGTACATTCTAGTACATCCCAGTATATTCTAGTACATCCCAGTACATTCTAGTACATTCTAGTACATCCCAGTATATTCTAGTACATCCCAGTACATTCTAGTATATCCCAGTACATTATAGTACATTCTAGTACATCCTAGTACATCCCAGTATATTCTAGTACATCCCAGTACATTCTAGTATATCCCAGTACATTCTAGTACATTCTAGTACATTCTAGTACATCCCAGTATATTCTAGTACATCCCAGTATATTCTAGTACATCCCAGTACATTCTAGTAAATTCTAGTATATTCTAGTACATCCCAGTACATTCTAGTAAATTCTAGTACATTCTAGTACATCCCAGTACATTCTAGTACATTCTAGTACATTCTAGTACATCCCAGTATATTCTAGTACATCCCAGTACATTCTAGTATATCCCAGTACATTCTAGTACATTCTAGTACATTCTAGTACATCCCAGTATATTCTAGTACATCCCAGTATATTCTAGTACATCCCAGTACATTCTAGTAAATTCTAGTATATTCTAGTACATCCTAGTACAGTATATTCTAGTATATTCTAGTACATCCCAGTACATTCTAGTATATCCCAGTACATTATAGTACATTCTAGTACATCCCAGTACATTCTAGTATATCCCAGTACATTCTAGTACATTCTAGTACATTCTAGTACATCCCAGTATATTCTAGTACATCCCAGTACATTCTAGTATATCCCAGTACATTCTAGTACATTCTAGTACATTCTAGTACATCCCAGTATATTCTAGTACATCCCAGTACATTCTAGTATATCCCAGTACATTATAGTACATTCTAGTACATCCCAGTACATTCTAGTATATCCCAGTACATTCTAGTACATTCTAGTACATCCCAGTACATTCTAGTACATCCCAGTACATTCCAGTATATCCCAGTACATTATAGTACATTCTAGTACATCCCAGTACATTCTAGTATATCCCAGTACATTCTAGTACATTCTAGTACATTCTAGTACATCCCAGTATATTCTAGTACATCCCAGTACATTCTAGTATATCCCAGTACATTCTAGTACATTTCTAGTACATTCTAGTACATCCCAGTATATTCTAGTACATCCCAGTATATTCTAGTACATCCCAGTACATTCTAGTAAATTCTAGTACATTCTAGTACATCCCAGTACATTCTAGTATATCCCAGTACATTCTAGTACATCCCAGTACATTCTAGTATATCCCAGTACATTCTAGTACATTCTAGTACATCCCAGTATATTCTAGTACATCCCAGTACATTCTAGTATATCCCAGTACATTATAGTACATTCTAGTACATCCCAGTACATTCTAGTATATCCCAGTACATTCTAGTACATTCTAGTACATTCTAGTACATCCCAGTATATTCTAGTACATCCCAGTACATTCTAGTATATCCCAGTACATTCTAGTACATTCTAGTACATTCTAGTACATCCCAGTATATTCTAGTACATCCCAGTACATTCTAGTATATCCCAGTACATTATAGTACATTCTAGTACATCCCAGTACATTCTAGTATATCCCAGTACATTCTAGTACATTCTAGTACATTCTAGTACATCCCAGTATATTCTAGTACATCCCAGTACATTCTAGTATATCCCAGTACATTATAGTACATTCTAGTACATCCCAGTACATTCTAGTATATCCCAGTACATTCTAGTACATTCTAGTACATCCCAGTATATTCTAGTACATCCCAGTACATTCTAGTATATCCCAGTACATTATAGTACATTCTAGTACATCCCAGTACATTCTAGTATATCCCAGTACATTCTAGTACATTCTAGTACATTCTAGTACATCCCAGTATATTCTAGTACATCCCAGTACATTCTAGTATATCCCAGTACATTCTAGTACATTCTAGTACATTCTAGTACATCCCAGTACATTCTAGTATATCCCAGTACATTCTAGTAAATTCTAGTACATTCTAGTACATCCCAGTACATTCTAGTATATCCCAGTACATTATAGTACATTCTAGTACATCCCAGTACATTCTAGTATATCCCAGTACATTCTAGTACATTCTATACATCCAGTACATTCTAGTACTCTCGGTAGTACATCCCAGTACATTGTAGTACATCCCAGTACATTCTAGTATATCCCAGTACATTATAGTACATTCTAGTACATCCCAGTACATTCTAGTATATCCCAGTACATTCTAGTACATTCTAGTACATTCTAGTACATCCCAGTATATTCTAGTACATCCCAGTACATTCTAGTATATCCCAGTACATTCTAGTACATTCTAGTACATTCTAGTACATCCCAGTATATTCTAGTACATCCCAGTATATTCTAGTACATCCCAGTACATTCTAGTAAATTCTAGTACATTCTAGTACATCCCAGTACATTCTAGTATATCCCAGTACATTCTAGTAAATTCTAGTACATTCTAGTACATCCCAGTACATTCTAGTATATCCCAGTACATTCTAGTACATTCTAGTACATCCCAGTATATTCTAGTACATCCCAGTACATTCTAGTATATCCCAGTACATTCTAGTACATTCTAGTACATTCTAGTACATCCCAGTATATTCTAGTACATCCCAGTACATTCTAGTACATTCTAGTACATCCCAGTATATTCTAGTACATCCCAGTACATTCTAGTATATCCCAGTACATTATAGTACATTCTAGTACATCCCAGTACATTCTAGTATATCCCAGTACATTCTAGTACATTCTAGTACATTCTAGTACATCCCAGTATATTCTAGTACATCCCAGTACATTCTAGTATATCCCAGTACATTCTAGTACATTCTAGTACATTCTAGTACATCCCAGTATATTCTAGTACATCCCAGTATATTCTAGTACATCCCAGTACATTCTAGTAAATTCTAGTACATTCTAGTACATCCCAGTACATTCTAGTATATCCCAGTACATTCTAGTAAATTCTAGTACATTCTAGTACATCCCAGTACATTCTAGTATATCCCAGTACATTCTAGTACATTCTAGTACATCCCAGTATATTCTAGTACATCCCAGTACATTCTAGTATATCCCAGTACATTCTAGTACATTCTAGTACATTCTAGTACATCCCAGTACATTCTAGTATATCCCAGTACATTCTAGTACATTCTAGTACATTCTAGTACATCCCAGTACATTCTAGTAAATTCTAGTACATTATAGTACATTATAGTACATCCGAGTACATTCTAGTACATCCCAGTACATTTTAGTAAATTCTAGTACATTATAGTACATTATAGTACATCCCAGTACATTCTAGTATATTCCAGTACATTCTAGTACATCGCAGTACATTCTAGTACATCCCAGTACATTCTAGTATATCCCAGTACATTCGAGTACATCCCAGTACATTCTAGTACATTCTAGTACATTCTAGTACATCCCAGTATATTCTAGTACATCCCAGTACATTCTAGTAAATTCTAGTACATTATAGTACATCCCAGTACATTCTAGTATATCCCAGTACATCCCAGTACATTTTAGTAAATTCTAGTACATTCTAGTACATTATAGTACATCCCAGTACATTCTAGTATATCCCAGTACATTCTAGTACATCGCAGTACATTCTAGTACATCCCAGTACATTCTAGTATATCCCGGTACATTCGAGTACATCCCAGTACATTCTAGTACATCGCAGTACATTCTAGTACATTCTAGTACATCCCAGTACATTCTAGTACATTCTAGTACATTCTAGTACATTCTAGTACATCCCAGTATATTCTAGTACATCCCAGTACATTCTAGTAAATTCTAGTACATTCTAGTACATTATAGTACATCCGAGTACATTCTAGTATATCCCAGTACATCCCAGTACATTTTAGTAAATTCCAGTACATTCTAGTACATTATAGTACATTCTAGTACATTCTAGTACATCCCAGTATATTCTAGTACATCCCAGTACATTCTAGTATATCTCAGTACATTATAGTACATTCTAGTACATTCATTCTAGTATATCCCAGTACATTCTAGTACATTCTAGTACATTCTAGTACATCCCAGTATATTCTAGTACATCCCAGTACATTCTAGTATATCCCAGTACATTCTAGTACATTCTAGTACATTCTAGTACATCCCAGTATATTCTAGTACATCCCAGTACATTCTAGTATATCCCAGTACATTATAGTACATTCTAGTACATCCCAGTACATTCTAGTATATCCCAGTACATTCTAGTACATTCTAGTACATCCCAGTATATTCTAGTACATCCCAGTACATTCTAGTATATCCCAGTACATTATAGTACATTCTAGTACATCCTAGTACATTCTAGTATATCCCAGTACATTCTAGTACATTCTAGTACATTCTAGTACATCCCAGTATATTCTAGTACATCCCAGTACATTCTAGTATATCCCAGTACATTCTAGTACATTCTAGTACATTCTAGTACATCGCAGTATATTCTAGTACATCCCAGTATATTCTAGTACATCCCAGTACATTCTAGTAAATTCTAGTACATTCTAGTACATCCCAGTACATTCTAGTATATCCCAGTACATTCTAGTAAATTCTAGTACATTCTAGTACATCCCAGTACATTCTAGTATATCCCAGTACATTCTAGTACATTCTAGTACATCCCAGTATATTCTAGTACATCCCAGTACATTCTAGTATATCCCAGTACATTCTAGTACATTCTAGTACATTCTAGTACATCCCAGTATATTCTAGTACATCCCAGTACATTCTAGTATATCCCAGTACATTATAGTACATTCTAGTACATCCCAGTACATTCTAGTATATCCCAGTACATTCTAGTACATTCTAGTACATCCCAGTATATTCTAGTACATCCCAGTACATTCTAGTATATCCCAGTACATTATAGTACATTCTAGTACATCCCAGTACATTCTAGTATATCCCAGTACATTCTAGTACATTCTAGTACATTCTAGTACATCCCAGTATATTCTAGTACATCCCAGTACATTCTAGTATATCCCAGTACATTCTAGTACATTCTAGTACATTCTAGTACATCCCAGTATATTCTAGTACATCCCAGTATATTCTAGTACATCCCAGTACATTCTAGTAAATTCTAGTACATTCTAGTACATCCCAGTACATTCTAGTATATCCCAGTACATTCTAGTAAATTCTAGTACATTCTAGTACATCCCAGTACATTCTAGTATATCCCAGTACATTCTAGTACATTCTAGTACATCCCAGTACATTCTAGTACATCCCAGTACATTCTAGTATATCCCAGTACATTCTAGTACATTCTAGTACATCCCAGTATATTCTAGTACATCCCAGTACATCCTAGTATATCCCAGTACATTATAGTACATTCTAGTACATCCCAGTACATTCTAGTATATCCCAGTACATTCTAGTACATTCTAGTACATTCTAGTACATCCCAGTATATTCTAGTACATCCCAGTACATTCTAGTATATCCCAGTACATTCTAGTACATTCTAGTACATTCTAGTACATCCCAGTATATTCTAGTACATCCCAGTATATTCTAGTACATCCCAGTACATTCTAGTAAATTCTAGTACATTCTAGTACATCCCAGTACATTCTAGTATATCCCAGTACATTCTAGTAAATTCTAGTACATTCTAGTACATCCCAGTACATTCTAGTATATCCCAGTACATTCTAGTACATTCTAGTACATCCCAGTATATTCTAGTACATCCCAGTACATTCTAGTATATCCCAGTACATTCTAGTACATTCTAGTACATTCTAGTACATCCCAGTATATTCTAGTACATCCCAGTACATTCTAGTACATTCTAGTACATCCCAGTATATTCTAGTACATCCCAGTACATTCTAGTATATCCCAGTACATTATAGTACATTCTAGTACATCCCAGTACATTCTAGTATATCCCAGTACATTCTAGTACATTCTAGTACATTCTAGTACATCCCAGTATATTCTAGTACATCCCAGTACATTCTAGTATATCCCAGTACATTCTAGTACATTCTAGTACATTCTAGTACATCCCAGTATATTCTAGTACATCCCAGTATATTCTAGTACATCCCAGTACATTCTAGTAAATTCTAGTACATTCTAGTACATCCCAGTACATTCTAGTATATCCCAGTACATTCTAGTAAATTCTAGTACATTCTAGTACATCCCAGTACATTCTAGTATATCCCAGTACATTCTAGTACATTCTAGTACATCCCAGTATATTCTAGTACATCCCAGTACATTCTAGTATATCCCAGTACATTCTAGTACATTCTAGTACATCCCAGTACATTCTAGTATATCCCAGTACATTATAGTACATTCTAGTACATCCCAGTACATTCTAGTATATCCCAGTACATTCTAGTACATTCTAGTACATTCTAGTACATCCCAGTATATTCTAGTATATCCCATACATTCTAGTACATTCTAGTACATTCTAGTACATCCCAGTATATTCTAGTACATCCCAGTACATTCTAGTATATCCCAGTACATTCTAGTACATTCTAGTACATTCTAGTACATCCCAGTATATTCTAGTACATCCCAGTATATTCTAGTACATCCCAGTACATTCTAGTAAATTCTAGTACATTCTAGTACATCCCAGTACATTCTAGTATATCCCAGTACATTCTAGTACATTCTAGTACATCCCAGTACATTCTAGTATATCCCAGTACATTCTAGTACATTCTAGTACATTCTAGTACATCCCGGTATATTCTAGTACATCCCAGTACATTCTAGTATATCCCAGTAAATTCTAGTACATTCTAATACATTCTAGTACATCCCAGTATATTCTAGTACATCCCAGTACATTCTAGTAAATTCTAGTACATTCTAGTACATCCCAGTACATTCTAGTATATCCCAGTACATTCTAGTACATTCTAGTACATCCCAGTATATTCTATACATCCCAGTACATTCTAGTAAATTTTAGTACATTCTAATACATTATAGTACATCCGAGTACATCCTAGTATATCCCAGTACATCCCAGTACATTTTAGTAAATTCTAGTACATTCTAGTACATTATAGTACATTATAGTACATCCCAGTACATTCTAGTATATCCCAGTACATCGCAGTACATTCTAGTACATCCCAGTATATTCTAGTACATCCCAGTACATTCTAGTAAATTCTAGTACATTTATAGTACATTATAGTACATCCGAGTACATTCTAGTACATCCCAGTACATTCTAGTAAATTCTAGTACATTATAGTACATTATAGTACATCCCAGTACATTCTAGTATATTCCAGTACATTCTAGTACATCGCAGTACATTCTAGTACATCCCAGTACATTCTAGTATATCCCAGTACATTCGAGTACATCCCAGTACATTCTAGTACATTCTAGTACATTCTAGTACATCCCAGTATATTCTAGTACATCCCAGTACATTCTAGTAAATTCTAGTACATTATAGTACATCCCAGTACATTCTAGTATATCCCAGTACATCCCAGTACATTTTAGTAAATTCTAGTACATTCTAGTACATTATAGTACATCCCAGTACATTCTAGTATATCCCAGTACATTCTAGTACATCGCAGTACATTCTAGTACATCCCAGTACATTCTAGTATATCCCAGTACATTCCAGTACATCCCAGTACATTCTAGTACATCGCAGTACATTCTAGTACATTCTAGTACATCCCAGTACATTCTAGTACATTCTAGTACATTCTAGTACATTCTAGTACATCCCAGTATATTCTAGTACATCCCAGTACATTCTAGTAAATTCTAGTACATTCTAGTACATTATAGTACATCCGAGTACATTCTAGTATATCCCAGTACATCCCAGTACATTTTAGTAAATTCCAGTACATTCTAGTACATTATAGTACATCCCAGTACATTCTAGTATATCCCAGTACATCGCAGTACATTCTAGTACATCCCAGTACATTCTAGTATATCCCAGTACATTCGAGTACATCCCAGTACAGTACATTCTAGTACATCCCAGTACATTCTAGTACATTCTAGTACATTCTAGTACATCCCAGTATATTCTAGTACATCCCAGTACATTCTAGTAAATTCTAGTACATCCCAGTACATTCTAGTATATCCCAGTACATTCTAGTACATTCTAGTACATTCTAGTACATCCCGGTATATTCTAGTACATCCCAGTACATTCTAGTATATCCCAGTACATTCTAGTACATTCTAGTACATCCCAGTATATTCTAGTACATCCCAGTACATTCTAGTATATCCCAGTACATTCTAGTACATTCTAGTACATTCTAGTACATCCCAGTATATTCTAGTACATCCCAGTACATTCTAGTACATTCTAGTACATTCTAGTACATTCTAGTACATCCCAGTATATTCTAGTACATCCCAGTACATTCTAGTAAATTCTAGTACATTCTAGTACATTATAGTACATCCGAGTACATTCTAGTATATCCCAGTACATCCCAGTACATTTTAGTAAATTCTAGTACATTCTAGTACATTATAGTACATCCCAGTACATTCTAGTATATCCCAGTACATCGCAGTACATTCTAGTACATCCCAGTACATTCTAGTACATTCTAGTACATTCTAGTACATCCCAGTACATTCTAGTACATCCCAGTACATTCTAGTATATCCCAGTACATTCTAGTACATTATAGTACATTCTAGTACATCCCAGTACATTCTAGTACATCCCAGTACATTCTAGTAAATTCTAGTACATTCTAGTACATCCCGGTACATTCTAGTATATCCCAGTACATTCTAGTACATTCTAGTACATCCCAGTATATTCTAGTACATCCCAGTACATTCTAGTAAATTTTAGTACATTCTAGTACATTATAGTACATCCGAGTACATTCTAGTATATCCCAGTACATCCCAGTACATTTTAGTAAATTCTAGTACATTCTAGTACATTATAGTACATCCCAGTACATTCTAGTATATCCCAGTACATCGCAGTACATTCTAGTACATCCCAGTATATTCTAGTACATCCCATTACGTTCTAGTACATCTAAGTACATTCTAGTACATCTTTGTACATATTATAGTACATTCTAGTACATCCCAGTACATTCTAGTAAATCCCATTCCCAGTATAATTATTATAGTATATCCTAGTACATCCCAGTACATTCTAGTACATCCCAGTATATTCTGCTACAGCACAGTACATTCTAGTAAATCATAGTACATCCCAGTACATTTTAGTACATTCTAGTACATTCTAGTACATCTTAGTACATCACAGAACATCCTAGAACATTCTAGGACATCATAGTACATCCCAGTACATTGTAGTACATCTCAGTACATTCTAGTTCATCCTAGTATATCCCAGTACATCGAAGTACATTCTAGTACATCTCAGTACATCCCAGTACATTCTAGTACATATCAGTACATCCAAGTACATCCCAGTACATTCTAGTACATCCCAGTACATTATAGTACATCATAGTACATCCCAGTACATTATAGTACATCCCAGTACATTCTAGTACATCTCAGTACATTCTAGTACATCTTAGTACATTCTAGTACATCCCAGTACATTATAGTACATCCTAGTACATCCTAGTACTTTCCAGTACATTCTAGTACATCCCAGTACATTCTAGTACATCCCAGTACATTCTAGTACATCATAGTACATCGCAGTACATTTTAGTACATCCTAGTACATTCTAGTACATCCTAGTAATATCCCAGTTCATTCTAGTACATCATAGTACATATCAGTACATTCTAGTACATCCCAGTACATTCTAGTACATCCAGTACATTCTAGTACATCCTAGTACATCCCAGTTCATTCTAGTACATCCCAATACATTCTAGTACATCCCAGTATATTCTAGTATATCCTAGTACATCTTAGTACATCCCAGTACATTCTAGTACATCCCAGTACATTCTAGTACATCCCAGTACATTCTAGTACATCCCAGTACATTCTAGTACAGTACAGTACATTCTAGTACATCCCAGTACATTTTAGTACATTTTCGTACATTATAGTACATCCTAGTACATCCCAGTACATCCTAGTACATTCTAGTACATCATAGTACATCCCAATACATTCTAGTACATCTCAGTACATTCTAGTTAATCCTAGTAGGCCTACATCCCAGTACATCCCAGTACATCCCAGTACATTCTAGTACATCTCAATACATTCTAGTACATCTTAGTAAAATCTAGTACATCCCAGTACATCATATTACATCCCAGTACATTCTAGTACATCTCAGTACATTCTAGTACATCTTAGTACATCCTAGTACATCCCAGTACATCCCAGTACATTCTAGTACATCTCAGTACATTCTAGTACATCTTAGTAAAACCTAGTAGGCTACATTCCAGTACATCCCAGTACATCATAGTACATCCCAGTACATTCTAGTACATCTCAGTACATTCTAGTACATAGTACATTCTATTACATCCCAGTACATCACAGTACATCTCAGTACATCCCAGAACATTCTAGTACATCTCATTACATCCCAGTACATTATAGTACATCCCAGTACATCATAGTAAATACCAGTACATTATAGTACATCCCAGTACATTCTACAACATCTCATTACATTCTAGTACATCTTAGTACATTCTAGTACATCCCAGTACATTATAGTACGTCCTAGTACATCCCAGTACATTCTAGTACATCCCAGTACATTCTATTACATCACAGTACATTCTAGTACATCATAGTACATCCCAGTACATTCTAGTACATCCCAGCACATTCTAGTACATCACAGTACATTCTAGTACATTCTAGTACATCCCAGTACATTTTAGTACATCCTAGTACATTCTAGTACATTCTAGTACATCCCAGTACATCCTAGTACATTCTAGTACATCACAGTAGGCCTAGTTCATCCTAGTACATCCCAGTACATTATAGTACATCTCAGTACATTGTGGTACATCCTAGTACATTATAGTACATCCCAGTACATTCTAGTACATCCTAGTACATTTTACATCCTATTTCATTATAGTACATCCCAGTACATTCTAGTACATCACAGTACATTCTACATAGATCTATGCTGTTAGTTTCCGTTTCCATATTATTTATTTACTAGCGGGAGACCCGCGCTTCGCGCAGTTCCCCGCTAGTTGAGTAAACAGGAGCGGTTAGTAAACAGGAGTGGTTAGTAAACATGGTAAATGGTGTCTTGGTGTAGATTATTCATCCAGTATACATGTATAGCAATGATCATGTTAGCTTGATAATCATATGTTATAGCTCCTGTCATATTAAAGAAGCTAAACTTTAAGTGAATCCAGACCTGTGATAATGTTGTTACTCACTCAATCCCTCAGATTTCTTTTGAAACAGCTCGTGACAAAATGGTTGATTTTAACTTTATCCCAACTAACATAAAACATTAATGTTAGAAGAGGTTGCTAGAAAACGTTTCAATTTTGGGTTATAACGGTATAAAACATGTAAGCAACATGTTTAAAATTGCAGCAAAACATTTTAAGCGAGCCTGTGTTGTTAATAGCTAGGCTTACATTATAGCCAGGATTTATTTGCGAGGTATATTTACATTCCATGCTATTATTCGGTACTTAACTGCAAACTGAAACTCGCTTCTGTTAACCTCTATTTGTTCAAGTATGCCTGTGTACTGTAATACATCCGAAAGCATGTAGACTATGGGGCATGCATCTCTACCGCCCTTGGTTTTCCACTTTTGTAGTCTACTCTTGGGAACTACATGAAAACACAACAAATCAACAGTAAAGATATGTCTGAATTGATATTCAAAAGTTCACACGTTTTACTTGGGACATTAAGGAGTTATTTAGGGTTAAAATGGGTTTTTCGTGATTGTTTTCCATTTTGCCCAAAAATATCAAATATTAAAATAGCTGTAACTTTCAAAATAAATTGAGTAGAAATTTCATTTATATTGTAGATGTTTCATGTCACATGGATTTCCAACACTGATGAATAAAAATGTTACAGCACAACTCTAAAATATAAAAAAAATGGCAAAAACCATATTTTTGTGCTATTTTGGCCATTTTTGAGCTAAAAATGTAATTTTTGCATGGGAAAAAAAAAATATATATATTTTATTGATTTAAAAAATATGTCATTATGTCAACCTAGTTATTCTGAACAAAAAAGTTGGTGAATGTCTGTGACCTATAGTTTTTGATCTATGGCCCTTTCAAATTCACATATGGACTAAAATAGCACATTTTTGTTCAATATTTCGAAAATAAGTTGAGATTTTTATACCACTGGGTATCTCTGGCTACACAATGTTTATGTACCGTAAAATGGGGTAACTTCAGTCAGCAGGGTAACTTTGGTCGGTCAAATATATTTTTTTTAATGGTCATATTTTTGTACAGCAATATTATTTCTAGTCATATTTGGTGTCAATTTGTTAAGATATATGTTTATAATGTATAGGCCCACTGTTAAAGCGAACTTTCCTTCTTCAGGATATCCTTGCAAAATTATTAAAATTCAACGGAGACCTACTGTACTAGAATATACTGGGATGTACTAGAATGTACTGAGATGTACTAGAATGTACTGGGATGTACTATAATGTACTATGATGTACTGAAATGTACTGGGATGTACTACAATGTACTAGGATGTACTAGAATGTACCGAGATGTACTAGAATGTACTGGGATGTACTTGGATGTACTAGAATGTACTAAGATGTACTAGAATGTACTGAGATGTACTAGAATGTACTGGGATGTACTAAAATGTACTGGGATGTACTATAATGTACTGGGATGTACTAGAATGTACTGGGATATACTATAATGTACTGAGATGTACTAGAATGTACTCGGATGTACTAGGATGTACTGGGATGTACTAGAATGTACTATGATGTACTACAATATACTGTGATGTACTAGAATGTACTGGGATGTACTATAATGTACTAGGATGTACTGGGATTTACTAAAATGTACTGGGATTTACTAGAATGTACTGGGATGTACTAGAATGTACCGAGATGTACTAAAATGTACTGAGATGTACTAGAATGTACTGGGATATACTAGCATGTACTGGGATGTACTATGATGTACTAGAATGTACTGTGATGTACTAGAATGTACTGGGGTGTACTAGAATGTACTGAGATGTACTAGAATGTACTCGGATGTACTAAGATGTACTTGGATGTACCAGAATGTACTATGATGTACTATAATGTACCGAGATGTACTAAAATGTACTGAGATGTACTAGAATGTACTCGGATGTACTAGGATGTACTGAGATGTACTAGAATGTACTGGGATGAACTAGAATGTACTAAGATGTACTAGCATGTACTGGGATGTACTATAATGTACTAGGATGTACTAAAATGTACTGGGATGTACTACAATGTACTGGGATGGACTAGGATGTACTAGAATGTACCGAGATGTACTAGAATGTACTGGGATGTACTATGTACTAGAATGTACTAAGATGTACTAGAATGTACTGAGATGTACTAGAATGTACTGGGGTGTACTAAAATGTACTGGGATGTACTATAATGTACTGGGATGTACTAGAACGTACTGGGATGTACTAGAATGTACTGGGATATACTAGAATGTACTAAGATGTACTAGCATGTACTGGGATGTACTATGAGGTACTAGAATGTACTGTGATGTACTAGAATGTACTGGGATGTACTATAATGTACTAGGATGTACTGAAATGTACTGGGATGTACTACAATGTACTAGGATGTACTAGAATGTACTGAGATGTACTAGAATGTACTGGGATGTACTTGGATGTACTAGAATGTACTAAGATGTACTAGAATGTACTGAGATGTACTAGAATGTACTGGGATGTACTAAAATGTACTGGGATGTACTATAATGTACTGGGATGTACTAGAACGTACTGGGATGTACTAGAATGTACTGGGATATACTAGAATGTACTGAGATGTACTAGAATGTACTCGGATGTACTAGGATGTACTGGGATGTACTAGAATGTACTATGATGTACTAGAATATACTGTGATGTACTAGAATGTACTGGGATGTACTATAATGTACTAGGATGTACTGCGATTTACTAAAATGTACTGGGATTTACTAAAATGTACTGGGATTTACTAGAATGTACTGCGATGTACTAGAATGTACTAGAATGAACTAGAATGTACTAGGATGTACTAGCATGTACTGGGATGTACCATGATGTACTAGAATGTACTGTGATGTACTAGAATGTACTGGGATGTACTATAATGTACTAGGATGTACTAAATGTACTGGGATGTACTACAATGTACTGGGATGTACTAGGATGTACTAGAATGTACTATGATGTACTGAGATGTACTACAATGTACTGGGATGTACTTGGATGTACTAGAATGTACTAAGATGTACTAGAATGTACTGGGATGTACTACAATGTACTGGGATGTACTAGAATGTACTGAGATGTACTAGAATGTACTGGGATGTACTTGGATGTACTAGAATGTACTAAGATGTACTAGAATGTACTGAGATGTACTAGAATGTACTGGGATGTACTATAATGTACTAGGATGTACTGAAATGTACTGGGATGTACTACAATGTACTAGGATGTACTAGGATGTACTAGAATGTACTGAGATGTACTAGAATGTACTGGGATGTACTTGGATGTACTAGAATGTACTAAGATGTACTAGAATGTACTGAGATGTACTAGAATGTACTGGGATGTACTAAAATGTACTGGGATGTACTATAATGTACTGGGATGTACTAGAACGTACTGGGATGTACTAGAATGTACTGGATGTACTAGGATGTACTGGGATGTACTAGAATGTACTATGATGTACTAGAATATACTGTGATGTACTAGAATGTACTGGGATGTACTATAATGTACTAGGATGTACTGGGATGTACTAAATGTACTGGGATTTACTAGAATGTACTGGGATGTACTAGAATGTACTGAGATGTACTAAAATGTACTGAGATGTACTAGAATGTACTGAGTACTGAGATGTACTAGAATGTACTGGGATGTACTGCGATGTACTAGAATGTACTAGAATGTACTGATGATGTACTAGAATGTACTGAGATGTACTAGAATGTACTGGGATGTACTATAATGTACTAGGATGTACTAGAATGTACTGGGATGTACTAGAATGTACTAGGATGTACTAGGATGTATATACTAGAATGTACTGGGATGTACTAGAATGTACTAGGATGTACTATAATGTACTAGAATGTACTAGAATGTACTAGAATGTACTGGGATGTACTGGAATGTACTGGGATGTACTATGGATGTACTGGGATGTACTAGAATGTACTGGGATGTACTAGAATGTACTGGGATGTACTAAATGTACTAGAGATGTACTAGGATGTACTAGGATGTACTAGGGTATGTACTAGAATGTACTGGGATGTACTAGGATGTACTAGAATGTACTGGGATGTACTAGAATGTACTGGGATGTACTAGAATGTACTGGGATGTACTAGAATGTACTGGATGTACTAGAATGTACTGGGATGTACTAGAATGTACTGGGACTATGTACTAGAATGTACTAAGATGTACTAGAATGTACTGGGATGTACTATGAATGTACTGGGATGTACTAGAATGTACTGGGATGTACTATGAATGTACTGGGATGTACTAGAATGTACTGGGATGTACTAGAATGTACTGGGATGTACTAGAATGTACTGGGATGTACTACAATGTACTGGGATGTACTTAGAATGTACTGGATGTACTAGAATGTACTGGGATGTACTAGAATGTACTGGGATGTACTAGAATGTACTGGGATGTACTAGAATGTACTGGGATGTACTAGATGTACTAGAATGTACTGGGATGTACTAGAATGTACTGGGATGTACTAGAATGTACTGGGATGTACTAGAGATGTACTGATGTACTAGGATGTACTGGGATGTACTAGAATGTACTGGGATGTACTAGGATGTACTGGGATGTACTACTGGGATGTACTAGAATGTACTGGGATGTACTAGGATGTACTGGGATGTACTAGAATGTACTATGATGTACTAGAATGTACTGTGATGTACTAGAATGTACTGGGATGTACTAGTACTAGAATGTACTGGGATGTGCTATGTACTGGGATGTACTAAATGTACTGGGATGTACTAGAATGTACTGGGATGTACTAGAATGTATGTACTAGAATGTACTGAGATGTACTAGAAATGTACTGGAGATGTACTAGAATGTACTGAGATGTACTAGAATGTACTGGGATGTACTAGGATGTACTGAGATGTACTAGAATGTACTGGGATGTACTAGAATGTACTGGGATGTACTAGAATGTACTGGGATGTACTAAAATGTACTGGGATGTACTAGAATGTACTGGAATGTACTAGAATGTACTGGGTACTGAATGTACTGGGATGTACTGGGATGTACTAGAATGTACTAAGATGTACTAGAATGTACTGAGATGTACTAGAATGTACTGGGATGTACTAAAATGTACTGGGATGTACTATAATGTACTGGGATGTACTATAATGTACTGGGATGTACTAGAATGTACTGGGATGTACTAGAATGTACTAGGATGTACTAGGATGTACTGGGATATACTAGCATGTACTGTGTACTATGATGTACTAGAATGTACTGAGATGTACTAGAATGTACTGGGATGTACTATAATGTACTAGGAATGTACTGGATGTACTAAAATGTACTGGGATGTACTAGAATGTACTGGTATGTACTAGAACGTACTGGGATGTACTAGAATGTACTGGATGTACTAGAATGTACTGGATGTACTAGAATGTACTGGGATGTACTAGAATGTACTGGGATGTACTAGAATGTACTGGGATGTACTATGATGTACTAGAATGTACTGTGATGTACTAGAATGTACTGGGTACTGTACTGGGATGTACTACAATGACTGGGATGTACTGAATGTACTGAGATGTACTAGGATGTACTAGAATGTACTATGATGTACTAGAATGTACTAGAATGTACTGGATGTACTAGAATGTACTAGAGATGTACTAGAATGTACTGGGATGTACTAAAATGTACTGGGATGTACTAGAATGTACTGGGATGTACTAGAATGTACTGGGATGTACTATAATGTACTGGGATGTACTAGAATTTGCTAGAATGTACGGGGAAGTACGAGAATGTACGGGGATGTACTAGAATGTAATGGGATGTTCTAGAATGTACTGGGATGTACTAGAATGTACTGGGATTTACTATGATGTACTGGGATGTACTATAATGTAGAATGTACTGATGTACTAGAATGTACTAGGATGTACTAGAATGTACTAGCATGTACTTGGATGTACTAGAATGTACTAGAATGTACTAGATGTATGTACTGGGATGTACTGGGGATGTACTGGGATGTACTAGAATGTACTAAGATGTACTAGAATGTACTGGGATGTACTACCTAATGTACTGGGATGTACTAGAATGTACTAAGATGTACTAGAATGTACTGGGATGTACTAAATGTACTACTGGGATGTACTGGGATGTACTAGAATGTACTAAGATGTACTAGAATGTACTGAGATGTACTATAATGTACTGGGATGTACTAAAATGTACTGGGATGTACTACAATGTACTAGGATGTACTAGAATGTACTGAGATGTACTAGAATGTACTGGGATGTACTTGGATGTACTAGAATGTACTAAGATGTACTAGAATGTACTGAGATGTACTAGAATGTACTGGATGTACTAGAATGTACTGGAATGTACTATAATGTACTGGGATGTACTAGAACGTACTGGGATGTACTAGAATGTACTGGGATATACTAGAATGTACTGGGATGTACTAGAATGTACTGGAATGTACTGTGATGTACTAGAATGTACTGGGATGTACTATAATGTACTAGGATGTACTCAAATGTACTGGGATGTACTACAATGTACTGGGATGTACTAGGATGTACTAGAATGTACTGAGATGTACTAGAATGTACTGGGATGTACTTGGATGTACTAGAATGTACTAAGATGTACTAGAATGTACTGAGATGTACTAGAATGTACTGGGATGTACTAAATGTACTGGGATGTACTAGAATGTACTGGGATGTACTAGAATGTACCAAGATACTAGATGTACTAGAATGTACTGGATGTACTAGAATGTACTAAGATGTACTAGATGTACTAGAATGTACTAGGATGTACTAAAATGTACTGGGATGTACTAAATGTACTGGGATGTACTACAATGTACTGGGATGTACTAGGATGTACTAGAATGTACTGAGATGTACTAGAATGTACTGGATGTACTTGGATGTACTAGAATGTACTAAGATGTACTAGAATGTACTGAGATGTACTAGAATGTACTGGGATGTACTAGGAATGAGAATGTACTAGAATGTACTAGAATGTACTGGGATGTACTAGAATGTACTGGAATGTACTACAACGTACTAGAACGTACTAGGATGTACTAGAATGTACAAGGAACTAGATGTACTAGAATGTACTAAGATGTACTAGAATGTACTGGGATGTACTATAATGTACTAGGATGTACTAGAATGTACTGGGATGTACTAGAATGTACTGGGATGTACTAGGATGTACTAGAATGTACTGGGATGTACTAGAATGTACTGGGATGTACTAAGATGTACTAGAATGTACCGAGATGTACTAGAATGTACTAGTACTAGTACTGAGATGTACTAGAATGTACTGGGATGTACTAGAATGTACTGGGATGTACTATGAATGTACTGGATGTACTAGAACGTACTGGGATGTACTAGAATGTACTGGGATATACTAGAATGTACTGGGATATACTAGAATGTACTGGGATGTATTAAGATGTACTAGAATGTACTGGAATACTAGAATGTACTGAGATGTACTAGAATGTACTGGGATGTACTAGGATGTACTGGGATGTACTACAATGTACTGGGATGTACTACAATGTACTGGGATGTACTAGAATGTACTACAATGTACTAGATGTACTAGAATGTACTGGGATGTACTTGGATGTACTAGAATGTACTAAGATGTACTAGAATGTACTGAGATGTACTAGAATGTACTGGGATGTACTAAAATGTACTGGGCTGTACTATAATGCAATGTACTAGAACGTACTGTGAACCAGAACGTACTGGGATATACTAGAATGTACTGGGATGTACTAGAATGTACTGGATGTAATATAGAATGTACTGTGATGTACTAGAATGTACTGGGATGTACTAGAATGTACTGGATGTACTAGAATGTACTGGGATGTACTAGAATGTACTAGGATGTACTAGAATGTACTGGTACTGGGATGTACTAGAATGTACTGGGATGTACTTGGATGTACTAGAATGTACTAAGATGTACTAGAATGTACTGAGATGTACTAGAATGTACTGGGATGTACTAAAATGTACTGGGATGTACTATAATGTACTGGGATGTACTAGAACGTACTAGGATGTACTAGAATGTACTGGGATATACTAGAATGTACTAAGATGTACTAGCATGTACTGGGATGTACTATGATGTACTAGAATGTACTGTGATGTACTAGAATGTACTGGGATGTACTATAATGTACTAGGATGTACTAAAATGTACTGGGATGTACTACAATGTACTGGGATGTACTAGGATGTACTAGAATGTACCGAGATGTACTAGAATGTACTGGGATGTACTTGGATGTACTAGAATGTACTAAGATGTACTAGAATGTACTGAGATGTACTAGAATGTACTGGGATGTACTAAAATGTACTGGGATGTACTATAATGTACTGAGATGTACTAGAACGTACTGGGATGTACTAGAATGTACTGGGATATACTAGAATGTACTGAGATGTACTAGAATGTACTAGGATGTACTAGGATGTACTGGGATGTACTAGAATGTACTATGATGTACTAGAATATACTGTGATGTACTAGAATGTACTGGGATGTACTATAATGTACTAGGATGTACTGGGATTAATGTACTGGGATGTACTAGAATGTAATGTACTAGGATGTACTAGAATGTACGGAGATGTACTAGAATGTACTGGGATGTACTTGGATGTACTAGAATGTACTAAGATGTACTAGAATGTACTGAGATGTACTAGAATGTACTGGGATGTACTAAAATGTACTGGGATGTACTAGAATGTACTGGGATGTACTAGATGTAATGTGTACTGGGATTTACTAGAATGTACTACTAGAATGTACTAGGATGTACTAGAATGTACTGATGTACTAGAATGTACTGGGATGTACTGGGATGTACTAGATGTACTGTGATGTACTAGAATGTACTGGGATGTACTATAATGTACTAGGATGTACTAAAATGTACTGGGATGTACTACAATGTACTAGGGATGTACTAGGGATGTACTAGAATGTACCGAAGATGTACTGGGATGTACTTGGATGTACTAGAATGTACTAAGATGTACTAGAATGTACTGAGATGTACTAGAATGTACTGGGATGTACTAAAATGTACTGAGATGTACTAGAATGTACTGGGATGTACTAAAATGTACTGGGATGTACTATAATGTACTGGGATGTACTAGAACGTACTGGGATGTACTAGAATGTACTGGGATATACTAGAATGTACTAAGATGTACTAGCATGTACTGGGATGTACTAGGATGTACTAGAATGTACTGTGATGTACTAGAATGTACTGGGATGTACTATAATGTACTAGGATGTACTAAAATGTACTGGGATGTACTACAATGTACTGGGATGTACTAGGATGTACTAGAATGTACTAGAGATGTACTAGATGTACTGGGATGTACTTGGATGTACTAGGTGTACTAAGATGTACTAGAATGTACTGAGATTTACTAGAATGTACTGGGATGTACTAAATGTACTGGGATGTACTATAATGTACTGGGATGTACTAGAACGTACTGGGATGTACTAGAATGTACTGGATTTACTAGAATGTACTGGATGTACTAAAATGTACTGGGATGTACTATAATGTACTGGGATGTACTAGAACGTACTGGGATGTACTAGAATGTACTGGGATATACTACAATGTACTGGGATGTACTAGGATGTACTAGAATGTACCGAGATGTACTAGAATGTACTGGGATGTACTTGGATGTACTAGAATGTACTAAGATGTACTAGAATGTACTGAGATGTACTAGAATGTACTGGGATGTACTAAAATGTACTGGGATGTACTATAATGTACTGGGATGTACTAGAACGTACTGGGATGTACTAGAATGTACTGGGATATACTAGAATGTACTAAGATGTACTAGCATGTACTGGGATGTACTATGATGTACTAGAATGTACTGTGATGTACTAGAATGTACTGGGATGTACTATAATGTACTAGGATGTACTAAATGTACTGGGATGTACTAGAATGTACTCGGATGTACTAGGATGTACTGAGATGTACTAGAATGTACTGGGATGTGCTGCGATGTACTAGAATGTACTAGGATGAACTAGAATGTACTAAGATGTACTAGCATGTACTGGGATGTACTATGATGTACTAGAATGTACTGTGATGTACTAGAATGTACTGGGATGTACTATAATGTACTAGGATGTACTAAAATGTACTGGGATGTACTACAATGTACTGGGATGTACTAGGATGTACTAGAATGTACCGAGATGTACTAGAATGTACTGGGATGTACTAGAATGGATGTACTAGAATGTACTGAGATGTACTAGAATGTACTGAGATGTACTAAAATGTACTGAGATGTACTAGAATGTACTGGGATGTACTAAATGTACTGGGATGTACTATAATGTACTGGGATGTACTAGAACGTACTGGGATGTACTAGAATGTACTGGGATATACTAGAATGTACTAAGATGTACTAGCATGTACTGGGATGTACTATGATGTACTAGAATGTACTGTGATGTACTAGAATGTACTGGGATGTACTATAATGTACTAGGATGTACTAAAATGTACTGGGATGTACTACAATGTACTGGGATGTACTAGGATGTACTAGAATGTACCGAGATGTACTAGAATGTACTGGGATGTACTTGGATGTACTAGAATGTACTAAGATGTACTAGAATGTACTGAGATGTACTAGAATGTACTGGGATGTACTAAAATGTACTGGGATGTACTATAATGTACTGGGATGTACTAGAACGTACTGGGATGTACTAGAATGTACTGGGATATACTAGAATGTACTGGGATGTACTAAAATGTACTGGGATGTACTATAATGTACTGGGATGTACTAGAACGTACTGGGATGTACTAGAATGTACTGGGATATACTACAATGTACCGGGATGTACTAGAATGTACCGAGATGTACTAGAATGTACTGGGATGTACTTGGATGTACTAGAATGTACTAAGATGTACTAGAATGTACTGAGATGTACTAGAATGTACTGGGATGTACTAAAATGTACTGGGATGTACTATAATGTACTGGGATGTACTAGAATGTACTGGGATGTACTTGAATGTACTGGGATATACTAGAATGTACTAAGATGTACTAGCATGTACTGGGATGTACTATGATGTACTAGAATGTACTGTGATGTACTAGAATGTACTGGGATGTACTATAATGTACTAGAATATACTAAAATGTACTGGGATGTACTACAATGTACTTGGATGTACTAAGATGTACTAGAATGTAACAAGATGTACTAGAATGTACTGGGATGTACTTGGACGTACTAGAATGTACTAAGATGTACTAGAATGTACTGAGATGTACTAGAATGTACTGGGATGTACTAAAATGTACTGGGATGTACTATAATGTACTGGGATGTACTAGAACGTACTGGGATGTACTAGAATGTACTGGGATACTAGAATGTAATGGGATGTACTAAAATGTACTGGGATGTACTATAATGTACTGGGATGTACTAGAACGTACTAGAATGTACTGGGATATACTAGAATGTACTAAGATGTACTAGCATGTACTGGGATGTACTATGATGTACTAGAATGTACTGTGATGTACTAGAATGTACTGGGATGTACTATAATGTACTAGGATGTACTAAAATGTACTGGGATGTACTACAATGTACTGGGATGTACTAGGATGTACTAGAATGTACCGAGATGTACTAGAATGTACTGGGATGTACTTGGATGTACTAGAATGTACTAAGATGTACTAGAATGTACTGAGATGTACTAGAATGTACTGGGATGTACTAAAATGTACTGGGATGTACTATAATGTACTGGGATGTACTAGAACGTACTGGGATGTACTAGAATGTACTGGGATATACTAGAATGTACAGGGATGTACTAAAATGTACTGGGATGTACTATAATGTACTGGGATGTACTAGAACGTACTGGGATGTACTAGAATGTACTGGGATATACTACAATGTACTGGGATGTACTAGGATGTACTAGAATGTACCGAGATGTACTAGAATGTACTGGGATGTACTTGGATGTACTAAGATGTACTAGAATGTACTGAGATGTACTAGAATGTACTGGGATGTACTAGAATGTACTGGGATGTACTATAATGTACTGGGATGTACTAGAACGTACTGGGATGTACTAGAATGTACTGGGATATACTAGAATGTACTAGCATGTACTGGGATGTACTATGATGTACTAGAATGTACTGTGATGTACTAGAATGTACTGGGATGTACTATAATGTACTAGGATGTACTAAAATGTACTGGGATGTACTACAATGTACTGGGATGTACTAGGATGTACTAGGATGTACTAGAATGTACCGAGATGTACTAGAATGTACTAGGATGTACTAGAATGTACTGGGATGTACTATAATGTACTGGGATGTACTAGAATGTACTGGGATGTACTAGAATGTACTGGGATATACTAGAATGTACTGAGATGTACTAGAATGTACTGGGATGTACTAGGATGTACTGGGATGTACTAGAATGTACTAGAATGTACTACAATGTACAAGAATGTCCTGGAATGTAGTACAATGTACTAGAATATACTAGAAAAAAAAAAAAAATAGTAATGAGTAATCATGAATATATTTGCATATTAATAAGAAAATGGCTGAACATAATTTGCATGTATATTCTATTCTTACATAGAACGTATACCGTATTATTGGGGCAAGGAATCCAATTACTACACTGAAATTTCAGTGACTCAAGACAAGCGGTTCAGTATATATGATCGGAAATGAGGTACATTCTAGCGGTACCTTTTTTCTTGTCATAAATAACGAACCGCTTGTCTTGAGTCACTGATATTCCAGTGTAGTTATTGGATTCCTTGCCCCTATAATATACATAACATTTGTTACCACTGTGTTATTAGTTTTTGAGAAAAAATGCAAAAATAGACACAAATTTATCGAGGGGTGTAGTACCCCCTTAAATAGAACACTTTTGGCTATGTGGCTCCCTACTGTATGCACATTCACTATGTTTTGTACAGAAATATAAACAGAACAAGCGAGGTTCATCTTCTAAATCTTAGGTTTTAAATTAAATACACGGTGCACTACCTGGCAGTATTAGGTATGCAATAAAACACTTCAAGCAATGGGGGAAAAAGGAGGCAATTTTGGCAGCAAAAGGGGAAAAGAAATTCAGGTCATGTGGGCATTTGCCAATATAAATGTGATGCGATCAAGCAAAATCAGTGGAACTCAGAAATATTGATTTTGAGATAGCCAAACAAAGCAAATATTTCCTTTTGTTTTGGAAACTCTTTAATTGCTCTTATCTTTGGAACTGGTTGTTCTATTTCAATAGAGTTTTCTGCAAAATGCACTGTGAGCTTTGTAAATGCTTTTAAAGAAATTGAATTTTAATATTTCTGAGTTCGGACTGCTTGTGCTTGATCGCATCACAATGACTATCATGTAAGACCGAGTTCCGACTGATTTTGCATAAATGACTGACTAGACCGAGTTCGGAGTCTAGTTGGGCGGCAATTTTGACATTAAGGTGACAAAATAATCCTACAGGCACAACCAAACAAGATTTTGGATTTTTTTAGCTATGAAATTAAAAACAATGTTATTTGGGTGTTTTTTTTTCAAGTTTTCTGTTTTTTTATGGTGATTATAAGTTTCCTCCATGAAAAAAAAAATCTGGACCAACCGAACCCTA
Source organism: Amphiura filiformis (assembly GCF_039555335.1). Lineage (NCBI taxonomy): Eukaryota > Metazoa > Echinodermata > Ophiuroidea > Amphilepidida > Amphiuridae > Amphiura > Amphiura filiformis. The sequence goes on from NW_027305639.1 coordinate 135,874, forward strand.
CTTGGCAAGTCCGTCCACCTGGGCGGGTTCTGCTTTCAGAGGGGCACCAGGCAATTTTGCTCAAATGTGCCATGGGCCATGAGTTTTTGACGACTTGTTAAACAAAATTAATCAAAATTCAGATATTTACACTTTCTCGAACAATCGTGAGATGGGCTATTATTGACATTCCGCATGTTGCAAAATACACTACAAAATGCAACAAATAACACAGAAATTACAAGATTCAAACATCATTATCAATGTGTTTTATTTTGGACTTTTTTTTTTACATTTTTGTTTCATGTTTTAGAGCAGTTACAAAACCTACAGGGAGATGCAAATTCTGTACACACTGTACACTTTTTACAAGGAATTAAGATACATTATATACAGCTTGTGTACATACACTAATCAAACTACATGCAAACCTATTGGTATACAGGTGCCAGACTACTCCAATATTTCCAGTATCCCTACAATTGGCCAATCCATACCATATAACTTTTTCCCAAAGCTTCAAGATCATTTGCAATCTACTGTAACTTCCAATGGGGTTGACTTCTACTTTGATTCTGAATATCAAGCATCCTATGTATACTAAAACATAAACTTGCATACAAAATAAAAAATTGAACATAAATATGATAATCTGCATTATAAATACCATAACTAAACAAACAACACAATATATTTGATACTGTTTAAAACAGATGTGATTATTCATTATTATAAAAATGTCAATACTACTAATGGCCCAAAATCATAAATAAGGATAAATGTAAGGTAGATCCACTAGATTTATAGAATAAAAGTATTGTTTTAAGACCCAGCCATATCTCTATACGCCTGATATAAATGGGGAGTAAGATGGCACTGTTTCAGTGGGTGTGCCTGGTCAAGTTGTTCCATGTATAAACAATGCTATGTCAGTGTTATATCAGGCAATAGAGACTAGGTCTCAAAACAATATTTTTATTCATATTCTTAAAGGGCATTTAAGTGATCCACAGCCTCATCCCCACTTTTCTCAAAAAAGTTGAGATTTTTATATCACTGGAAACCTCTGGCTACATAATGTTTATGTACAAAATATTTCTTGCAGATTAATTAGTTTTTTGCAAAGATATCATGAATTTGAATTTAGTTCTGGTGCACCAGAACGAAATTACAACGCATTGTCTATGGAGCAGTGTAATACACATAATCATGCATAACTTTACATAAGCAAAAATCGGAATCAACTGAAATTTTGGGAATAGGCTTTTTTCCGTGGATATGTACTGAAAATGTCATAAAAAGAGGATGCTAGGATCACGAAATACTCCTTTAAGGTGGTGGTACTACACCCTTGAAAAAACAAACACTGGTAACAAAAGTTATGTATATCATAGGGGCAAGGAATCCAACACCAGGTCCGTTCAATGTTGGGAAAAGCCAATGTCTTCAGCAGTTTCCCAAAATGTATTCCAACATTGATTGATGGGGAGCGGGGAAGGGTAAATCATTGTTGTAGATGTCATGTTTGTTCCCAAACACAATATATCTCATTGCCATGATCATAAGAAATTCTGCACGGAATTTGAAAGAGTGTGCCAAGGGTTCCAAGTATTTTTCTTCCAAGACTGTAGCTCTTGATGCAGCTAGCAGGAGCGCTTTTACACACCCAGGTATGCTCTGGTCCTGGGCTGCATGATGAGTCGAGATCATATCCAGCCTCAGCTGAATTCTGGATATGCCCCTGTCTGTTGAATCATCCATTTTAATTACATTTTCAATTGGTTCACATAATACTGGAATAGTTAATAAAAACACCTGCAAACTTTGGATGTGACATAACTTGTATAAATGGCATCTGGCAGTTTGATGCTGCTATAATTAGTGGGTTTGGCATACACAGTGCACTCAAGAGAATTTGGACCAATACTATATGCAGAGTTTACATCTACATTTATCATAAAAATATAACCATCTTTTTTGACATCAGCTTAGAGCAAAGACCAAATTCTCTCCTTGTTACTCTATAGGCCATTAATAATAGACCATTGGACCAAAGAGTAGAACCAATATAACACTAAGAACCAAGAGCGATCACAGACAGTCAGTTTCATACTTGATGGTCTGTTTATCGCATTAAAAAAGAAAATA